>NW_008607452.1:0-3061 GCF_000691845.1 Merops nubicus | reverse complement strand
CACCCCGACGGATCCCGAGCCCGGGGCCTGAGGCTGGAGCTGCCGAGCGATCGCCTCCTCAAGTTCCTCACCGTGGGGCTGCCCCTCTGCCTCGCTTCCCTGGACTTCGCCCAGGAGTTCTCCACCGGTGAGCAGCATGAGGAGATGCCCGGGATGGGAGTCGTGGTTGGGATTTTATCCTTCACGGATTCCACGAATCCTCAAGGATTCGACTTCGGGGAAGAATCCACGCTGGGAAAAGTGGTTTCAAAGGAAAAGGGGTTTTTTTTTTGGATCCCGAGGGAGGTTTTGAGCTGTTCTCCTGCCCTGGGAGACATCTGCCGCCTTCTCCTCGCTCCAGGTTCTCGCATCAGCTGCTTCTCTCCCACCAACTTCACCGGGAAGCAGGCGGCCTACGTGGACGCGGCGTGTTGGGACACCCTGACCCACCACGGGCTGGACGCCGAGGGCCGTCCCGTCACCACCTCCCTCTGGGCTCTCAAGGTAGGTCTCCGACTCCACCACCCCACCGCCGGGCGCCGTCAGAGCTCCCTGAAGTTCCTCCTGGAGGTCTGCCGGTCTTCCTCCACCCAGGTGTTCCCCTACTCGCTGGTGGTGGTGGCGGGGCTGATGTACCTGCCCTGCCTGCTCTGGAGACACGGCGCCGTCCCCGCCCTCCGTGCCGACCTCCTCTTCATCATCAGCGAGCTGGACAAGTCCTACAACCGCTCCATCCGCCTGGTGCAGCACATGAGGAAGGTCCACCAGGACAGCGCCGAGCCAGAGAGGTTCTGGGAGGAGTACCAGAGGTGCTTCACCGCTCCCCGGGGTCTTCAAAAGGCCGTGGTGGTGGCCACGCTCAGGAGAAGGGGTTGGAGGGGTGGCTTCAGGTCCTCAGTGTGTCCCCTCTGTCCCCAGGGCTCGCCGGGAGAGGTATTTCGAGTTCCCGCTGCTGGAGCGTTACCTGGCCTGCAAGCAGCGTGCCCACTCCCTGGTGGTCATCTACATCCTGAGGAACCTGCTCCTGCTCTGCTTCTTGGCCGCCACCTGCCTTTACCTGGTCTTCCTCCACCTCAACGTCTTCTTCCAGGATGAATTCAGCTGCTCCATCAAAACGGGCCTGCTCCAAGAGGAACCCCACATCCCCCCTCTCATCCCTTGCAAGCTGGTGCTCTTCTCCATCTTCCAGCTCATCAGCGCTTCGGTCGGCGGCGTCTACGTCCTCCTGGTCCCCGTGGTCATCTACAACGCCCTGCAGCTCTGCCAGTGGGACAAGGGGCTGCTCTCCATCTACGAGATGCTCCCGGCCTTCGACCTCCTCCGCAGGAAGATGCTCCCCTGCCCCGTCAACGACCTCAACGTCATCCTCCTCTTCCTGCGGGCCAACATCTCCAAGCTCACCTCCTTCGGTCCCCTCAACGCCGTGGGAGCTCTGAGGGAAGCCACCCACGGCGAGCGGGACATCGACACCGTCGTCGACTTCATGACCCTCTTGGCCGGCTTGGAGACCACCAAACCCAAAGCCTTCGAAGAGCCCCTCGCCAACGGCGCCTCTCCAGGTAGGTGTTTGAGGTAGGGATGGAAGTTCGACCTTCTCTTCTTGCTTCTTGAATCCCCACCTTGGGCCCGAGGTCCCAGTTTGACCAGTTCCATGAGATCTTCTCCCCCTTCCTCTAGACATGAAGCCTGGAGTGGAAGAGCTGGGAGAAGCTTCCCGGGACCACGTCGTGTCCATGCCACCCAAACTTCCCTGCGGGGACTGCAGGAAACGGGGAGCAGAGGACTAAGGGATGGTCCTCAGGAGGAGAAAAGAGGACCTAAGAATAAAATCACCCGGTTATTAATCACTTATTAACGATTTATTAACGATTTCTGACCCCAGGCTGTGCCCCGACAGCTTGGGAGGTTCTCAGGGGTTCAAGACCACCAGGGCAGTGGTGGAGTCCCCATCCCTGGTGGGCTTTCCAAGCCATGGAGATGTGGTGCTGAGGGACACGGGGCAGTGGGGACCTCGGTGAATGGATGGACTCGAAGGTCTCAAAAGGTCCAAGCTGAAAGGTCTCTTCCAACCCTCCTCAGCTTGGTGCTGCTCCTCGCTCCCCGCCTCCAACGCCCACGACACAGGGCTGGGGAAGTGAATTTTGGAAGCTCTCCACCAGCAGAAGCTCTTCCCGCTTCCAGCAGCTCCAGGGTTAAAGAGAAAATGGGGAAGAGAAGTGAGGAACTGGGATTCCAGGAGCAGCTTGAGGTTGGTGACACCGAGATGTCTCCAGCTAATTTTAGAGGTGCTGAATCGAGGTGTAAAAATCTTCTCCTGGAGCTGAGCGTGGAGTTCTTGGCCTGGTTGTAGCCACATCCTGCAGCTTTCCCTCTGGTTGATCCCTCACAAGATGTCTCCAGAGTGTGGAGAAGACCTTCCATGAGCTTCTCCACCTAAAAAAAAAAACCCAAAAGGTGAAGAGCCACCCTGTGACTCAGTGACTTCAGGGTAGAGAATGAGGCCACCAGCTTTTGGAGAAGCCTCCAAGCCCTCCAGGAGGGCTCTGCTGGTGTAGAGTTGATGTCCCTCAAGGCGTTGAGGTCCCACTGAGGTCCTTCCAGGTGGAGACATCAACCCCAAGAAGTTCTGGAGATGGTTTGGAGGGGGAGAGGACCTAAATCACCAGCCCCCAACACCCCCTCCAAGAAGCAAAACCAAAACCATGACAAAAAGGGGTTCCAGGGGCAACAAAGTGGGTCTGGGGGGAGGGGTTCCTGGAGTATCAAAGTGGATTTTGGGGGCTCCAAAGGGGTATCAAAGTGGAGTTGGGGGCTCCAGAGGCAGCCAAGAGGTTCTGGGGGGACTTCAAGGGGCATCCAACTGGGTCTGGTGGGGGGTCCAGGGGCATCAAGGTGGCTCTAGGGGTGGTTCCAGGGGTATTAAAATGGGTCTGGAGGAGCTCCAGGGTTATCAAGGCAGATCGGGGGGGGCTGCAGGGGTATCAGGGTGGATCTTAGGGGGGTTTCAGGGGTATCAAGGGTGGTCTAGGGGTCAATCAAGGGGCATCAGGGTGGGTCCAGGGGCCTCAAAGTGGATCTGAGG
>NW_008607451.1:69727-93230 GCF_000691845.1 Merops nubicus | reverse complement strand
CCAGCGGCGCGGGGCGGCCGGGACAGCCTCGCGGGGCTCAGCCTCTCCTGCTCCCGCAGCTCTCACAGCCCCTTCCTGGCTAGTTCCAGGCAGCACGAATTACAGCAAATGGCTACGGTCTTGCTCTTTTGGGCATGGCAAAAGGAGCTGCTTCTCTTCTCAATGCAGAGACTTGTCACAGCCAAGAAAACTACCCAAGCTCAAAAAAGACATGAATTCAAGGTGAATTCATTAAAATCCACAAATTCCCTGTGCGGGCAGTCTTACTCAAAATTACAGTGGTGTTACTTTGGTTCATATAAATTCATTTTTGAAGTGAATTAAACTAAGCCAAATTAAGAACATTTTAATTAGTGCTGAGCTCTGCAGAGGGAAATAGGCTACTTATTTCCTTTTGTAGAATGTATTTTTCTTTTAAACTTCAAGGAAGATTGGACTGCCTGTAATGAGCTCTTTAGCTAGAACTGACACAAATAGTAACCCCTGCACTATTTACATTTGTTAATAAAACCACTAGACTTCACAAAATCTTTTTTAATTGTGTAGAAAGTTTTCTGACAAACTTGAGAGAAATATTCTTTCTGGATAAACTAGAACGAGCCAGCATGTAGATAACTAAGCACACTACACAGAAAATTGCACCTTCTATTTATGTAGAATCAAGTTAGAATTGTAACTTTGATTGCATTATAATTCAGCTTTTGTGTAGAATTCAGAAATATTCGGATGTACTTCAGTCTCAGATTTTATTTCCATTCTTCTGCATGAAATCAAGTGACAACATCTGGCTTGGGACATGTTCGTATTATTATTTTTGCTCTCTAAGTAAAATGTATTGTTCACAAGGGGATCAGAGATTTACATTTTTGCTCAGTCGTTTTTGGGCAACTCCCCCTTTTAGCAAAGTTTGTTGGCTTGCTCTCCTTACAAGTCATCATTACAGGAAGCTAAGCAAAAAACGGGAGAAAGTTAGACTTTGCTTGAAATTTCTGGAACAAAAGTGCCTGATACAGCAACTTATTACCAAGGTAGATATCCTGTGCTGTCACTCCTATTCCAGGCAAAGACAGCGAGCAGGTGAGCCAAATGCATGCCTCAAGCTGCAGAGCTGGAGTGGACATTCGCAGCAAGCCATGGAAAAGCATGAGCTTTGCTGAGCATTTCCAGAGAAAGCTCACCAGGAATCAATTCAACTGCCGAAAAACTCCCACTGAGTGTTTACAAGGAAAGGGAAGACAGTTAGACCTGTTCTCGTTGTGGTGTCAAGCTAGGTCCGCGCGTGACAGCGCTCCTTCAAAACGCGCCTCGGCGTGCAGCGCCACACGCGGTGCGTTCACAGCTGGAGAACGCAGAGCAACCTGTGCTTCGGTCACCAGTACCTCAGCTGGCTGGCTGGCAAGCCTTGATAAAGGAACAACATGGAGAAAGATGCCATCCCAAACCTCAGAAGTGAATTAAACACCAGTGAGGGTCGAGTCCTGCGCCTCTTGACAAGGCTGCACCCACCGCATGGGGACCCTCCACGGGCGCCTGCCCAGCAGCCCGGCCGCTCCACACGGCTGCTGATGGCACACACAGCTCTTCTGTTAGGGCTGGTGCTCCCAAGCCAGCTCAGACCAAAAGTGTTAGAGTAATTACCCTCTCACTGCTGGCGTACAGTGATAAATTAGCTGATGGCAGCAGCAGACAATTCCTAATGAGTGACTTTTCATACCAGAAAATCACCGCTGTTGCCAGTGATTGTTAGCTTTGTTGAGACTTAGCAGAAAAGCCATGAGGACGATGGGGCATTGCAGCTGCCTGCTCTATCTTCTCTGTGCATGAATACGGAAGCTCAGAGAACAATGCGGCACCCTTCAAATGCTTGCCCTGCTAAAATGAAAACCCACTGGAAGCCACTGCAACTGCTAAACGCTCTACGAGGGCGGTGGCTTTGAATGGGAAATGTACCCTGGAGAGCATGGAACCAAGGCCCCACTACTTGCACAGCAGCTGCCTGCATAGGAATGATCGCCCAGACCATGGCTACCTCCTGAGTCAGCCAGCCTTCCTCCGTGCATGCTGCCGCCTCAGCCTGCAATGCAAGACCTCGAGCACGGGTGCCCGTGAAGACCATTGGCCATTCCCTTGGAGAAGACAGAAGGCTTTACATTCACAAGTTTTATGCTGTTCTGGCAATAGTCCAGTAAGAGCAATTATTGCTGTTTTTCTCTACTGCCTCCCTGACAGCATCACGGCCTTCTGCTCTGGCTGCGCGCATTGAACTGAGCTGCTATCAAGAAAGCTAGCCCTGGAATATGGATCTCGGTCTCGTATTCCATAACATACCCATTTCACACATTAGACAAAACACCTACCTAGCAAGTCACTGTACAGTGCTGACAGAAGGTACTTCAATCAATGGAAGAATGTGGGTCTATCATTAATCATGTATCACAAGTATAAAATGGCATTTAAGAAAAAAAAAAAAAAAACAAACACCCAACCAAAAACCGAAACAAACCAACCAACCAACCAACAAGAAAACAACCAACAAAAAGCAAACCAACCAACCAACAAAAAAACAACCAACAAAAAAACCCATGGTTTGTCTGCAGGGTCAAACGGTCCAGGATGCTGCTTCAGGAACAGCCCTATGTGCAGTACATTATAGCTTCCAAAAGATTTCTTCTCAAGTACATAACACAGACAAACAAACAGAAAAACAATTTCAGAAAACCATTCGTTTCAGAATTACTCACCCCACCAAATCCTCTAAAGCGCTGCAAGACATCGTTGTTGATGAAACAGGACTGAGCAGGATCACGGAGGGCTTGGTCCAAGAGGTGGTCAATGAAGTAGATGCCCGGCTCGATGGTCAGCACCATGCCCTGCTCCAGGCTGCGGGCGGTGCGCAGGCTCCTGAGCCCGGGCAGGTCAATGCGCTCCACCCCCTGCGAAGGAAACACTGGTTCTGACAGGCGGAGAGACAATCCCTGGAGACCTACTCCCAAGACCCTCCCTATGCTGACTGCTCCATAACAGATCCAAAACGAGAAAAACGACCGAGAAGTAGAGGACTGAAACCATGCTGTACAGTCACCTCTCTCTCACCAGTCCCCCATTTAGCTTCCACGTGCAGTGATGACCCGCTTTCGACTCAGCACCCAAACTGTTTTTTGCACCACAGGAATCCTGGCTTTGGATATACTTGGTACTGTTGCTCTCTACCATGGGAGAAGTACTGCACTTCAAATAAAAAAGAAAAACTTGTGCCATTTCTTTCTCTGTTCTCCATTGCAAAGTACAAGATTTTTAAGTGATGTGCAAATCTTGAAACATCCCCTCCATGTCATGGCTGAAATAGCTGAACTATGCAGCAGAGAACAATTTCTCCAAGGATATGCAAATGCATATTCTCCCTGCATGTTATGAAAATTACACATTTAGGATCTTAATTCAGGAGCAATGAGTCTACACATGACCTCGTAAAAGCAGCCCATTTAAAACTAAACTTTTGTCAGATTCAGACTTTCAGGCTACATGGTGCTGACTGATATTATTAAAAACTAAGTCAAAACAAGTCCTGACTAGCAAAACATTCTCTTCTTCCCAAAAGCTAGTAAAATGAAATGATATATGAGGACGTGCTTAGTCAAGGAATTAGAAACACTGCAAAGACTAGTTCAGGATATTAATTTTCTTCCCCCAAATGTGCCAGGTATTGCAACATCAGAATAAATACATCTCAATCCCATTAGGTTTTTGAAAATTCTTTGCAACTGTAGTAAAGTTTCTTCAAGAAAATATTGTGATGACCAGTAAACTGCTCACAGGCCCACTAGCTTGCAAACATGCACACAACACTTTGGTCATGAATACTTTTCTGCCTCAGCCAGCAAGCCAGAGGTTAACAGGTCTGCAAGACCAAGGCGTTATTTATCTGGTCTCCAGGTAGCGTTCCCAAATCTGGCTTCTGGCAAAAGTCACAATAATTTTCCTTGCCACCAGAAGGGGCAACGCCTTCCAGGATCACTAGCCACGTGACTGGTATCAGGAGCAGAACACCCCCTTTCTCCAAGCCCAAGTGCACTGCCCAGCACTGTCTTTGGTGCCCAGCAGCCAGGGCAGCCCATCCCAGCGTGGTAATTGGGTCACTTCTGTTCCCTTTGCAGAGCTGCTGCTCCAGTGCGTGGCATCTTACAGCCGTCAAGATTTTCAGAGCTCACCAGCCGGGGCATCCATGGGTAGCTTTGCCCATTTTTCAAAGATGCAGCGTATTTCCTTGCCCTCTCAAGCCAGCAAGTGTGTACTGACCCTTTTCACTATGTGTCCAACACATTTTATTTCATATCTTTGATCTGAACTTTGCAGAGCATTGTATTACACTAAAATAAGAAAGCATGATTTTGTTTTACTAGGGCTAGGAAACAAGAATACTCTGATATTAAGCAAGGCACTTTGCATTTATATTCTTATCAAAACCCAAAGAGAATCAATATATTTCTAGACTTGAAACAATAACTGCACTGAAATGGAGCCATTTTTCTCTCTGCTGCTGCCCCATGGGGTTTGGCATCTCACATATTCATTGTAATGCGTAAAGGAAATGAGGGCATCCAATCTTGTGGATTAATCTCTCCATGAGCTGTAAACAATTAGATTAGTGTCTGGACCTTTTGGTGTCTTGCCAAATATCTATCGGCTGCTTTACAACAAACAACCCATATTTGGCTTTTAAGTACACTTCAATTCTACTTGTAAATGCCTTTTCTGAGGCAGTCAATCCAAGACAGATGCTAGAAAGATGAATTCACAGCGAGGAAAACAATGGCAAACATCCTCTGAAGGCAGCCCTGGCACAGCATCCACATTTTTTTGACTTTTCTTAAAAAAAAATGAGGTTTACCACCAGGTGTGACGATCAAGCCTCAATGCTCCCTTCAGATACTTCTGTACAGTCATTAAAGCCATGCGCAGAGACTTTGTCTGGACTGCTTGCTGTCTGATTCTGCTTTTAATACTTCCTCCAAGAAGCCAGCAACACAATTACAACCCAGGAGCAAGACTGAGGGATTCACATTTGGAAACCTCCTCCAGCGGCACAGGCTCTCTGGGCTGTCAGCAATGCAGGGCTGGCCCCTGGGGCACACGAATACTCCTGCCCCAAACCAAAAATTTTAACTTCTCTAGAAGTAATTCAAAAACTCTTTTTGGTATTCCTCCCCCTATCCTATCTCAGCCCTATGCTGTGCTGGCTCTCGGTTTCATCACTCCTGCCCCAAACCAAAAATTTTAACTTCTCTAGAAGTAATTCAAAAACTCTTTTTGGTATTCCCCCCATCCTATCTCAGCTCTATGCTGTGCTGGCTCTTGGTTTCATCTCCAGATCTTTGGATTTTGCAGGCATTGAAATTATGTGTAAATGACAGTGGCTACATCTTGTCCACGACAAGCTAAGGTATAACGGGCCTTTGGAGGAAGGGTAACACTGCTCAGCTTTTCACAGACAGCACGCAGGACACCAGTGGGTGGACTTGCAGCAAGGAAGCCCTACGCTCCCTGTGACAGGAGGCTAGCAAAGTGTTCATCAGGAGGTATGAGAAATGGATGAAAGAGAGAACGAAGTTCTGGCTACTGCATGCATGGCCATGCATACCCCAAGTGGAGGATGGCTGCAGTCCAACTTGCCACAAGGCTGAAGGAGATAAGCTTCAGACAGGGAATGAGCAAAGTGGTGAAGGAGGAAGGTGACCAAGTGGTGGAGATGACCCAACTCCTTTTGAGAGCACCACTGGATTAAAACATACATCAAACTATGGCTTCAGCATTCCAAATGACATCAGATCTCTGGGCACTTGTGACAATCTTAGTAGCCACCACAGCTATCAGGTCCAGGAGGTTAGCAGCTCTCAGTCTGCTTCAGTTGTTTATGAAAACCAGAGCAAACTAAGGATATTAACACACTGAGGATATTTTTAATGACTGAAACACCACCACAGTGCACACAGAAGGTAGATCTGAAACAAAGACATTGCTATTTCTCATCAAGTCAAACCCTGTTGGGAGCAAAGCCTTGCACTGCCATCCATAAGTATCAATCTCATGCTGTTAATGGATTTTCTCCTTTGTAAGGAGGAAAATTCCCTGCATTTTGCAGCTAAACAACTAATGCCTTGTTTTCAATGATAACCATGATGTTGTTTTGTAGTTAGATGAAATGAAGAGTAAAAAATGTGAACACTGGCACAGCAGCTATGTAGATATCCATTTCTATTACTGTTACATCCTGGAGGCTTGGCCACAGAACAGGATCCTGTCACACTCCGTGCTGTACAGTGGACTTGGCAGTGCTGGGTTAATGGTTGGACTCAATGATCTTAAAGGTCTTTTCCAACCTAAAAGGTTCTATAATTCTATGATTCTATGAAGCATAAGATGACAATTTGCCTCAAAAAAATTGTAGAGAATAATCTAGAAAATATTGACACATAGGCATCTAAACAGAAACTCTGAGTGATATTCTGGGAAAATTATATTTTGAAGAAGTGTTTATTTTCCTGTATACTGCAACAACAGACTATATCTGTAATTGTTTTCTAAGACTCATTTTATTTGGAGGTTCTGTCCATATTTTACAATTGAGACACTCCCCCACAGTAAGCACAGATGTGTGACACTGTCATTTGCGACTGTACTCCTGCCAAGAACATCAGATTCCAATTAATGGTTCACGTAAGGTAACCAAAAACAGCATGTCTAGGCAATAAGGACTGTCAAGGGAACAAGGGAATTATTATGTAAACTGATTTCATTACTATGTAAGCAAAATAAAAGTTCAAATTAAGTGTGCAGTAATATAAAATATAGATCTATTTTTGGAATAAGCAGAGGAAATAGGAAGTACGCCTATCCCCCAGAAAAGTGGCCGTGGAAGACTAGAAGTTGCAGTATCCCCAGAATATGTCAGTATAAGGATGAATTACTGCCTGCTCCTACATAACTGAATAGTTAATGGGGATAGATGTTGTTTTGTTTTTTTTTCCTATGGAAGAACTGCAATGTGTATCATGATGGATCTTCCACCACAGACGCTGGCTACCAGGCAAAGCAGTCAGAAGCAGAAATAGCTCTAGGCCCACCCAGGTCCCTCTTTGGACCAGGACACAAGAACACCCTAGGTAGTGTCCCTGTGCTGGCTGGTCGTTGCCCACAGGGCCTTTACACTAGCTAGGGATGCACAAGTGCAGAGATGCAAGGACCTCCTGCCTCCTGAAACCAGGGACTGCAATGCTTACTTGGCATCACCCAGAAGTCTCCTCAAGGCAGCAACGGCAACAAAACACAGCCACAGCAGAGATCACCAAAGCTACTCCTAACTGCAAATACTGAACAACAGTAAAAGATGCCTATAGTGACACAAACTAGTTTCTGGTACTTTTTTTTCTTAATAAATCATCACAGAACTTTTTTGAGCCTGACAAATAGGATGTCCCAGTTGGACCACATCTAATACAGCAAAGTCCTAACCATTTTACCAAGCTAAGTGCGATAAAGTATTTAAATTAGTCAGAATACCAACATTATATTTAAATTATACGAAATCAATACCAAAGTGAAATACCAAAGTGAAATCTCAGCTCTTCCACTCTTCCCTATTCTCCCATTGCGTATAACCAACTTCTAATTAGCTCATTTATTGTAAAAAGAACAGAGCCCTGTGCAGCTAATAAAATAAAAATCTTGAATTCCATTTCACTTGTCTCCTGGTCCCTTCTCTCAAACCCTTGTTTCTCTTGCTGAGTGCTACTAATGAAGATTAGTTTATTCAATCTATCCTTCTTTTTCCCAGCAGCCTGAGCTGCCTAGAGTCACCTGAAGCAATGTCAGTCTTGTCTTTGAAATCAGCAGCAGGTTACAGGAGAACGTGCCCCAAGCATCACATACCACTTGTGGCATTTGCAAGTCAAAGTTTCCACTTCTGCAGGAGAATCTAATTACTGCTGGAGCTTTTGGGACACAGTGAAAAGTTAATATTGGGGGAACAGAGGGCACATGATGTTTAACTGGCTACTTCTATTTGAAACATTTTTGTCTTTGCCTAGCTATTAACTGTGGTATCAGGTTTAAGCTGCCTAATAAACTTTCCTGTTATTGCAGGCAATGAAGAAGTATCGCCTGCCACTTATTCAAGGGACTGCTGCCTGCTCTGAGTGAGATAGAGCTGAATTTCAACCCATCACTACAGTGTGGTTCTGAGCTTAACTTCCCATGTCATTTCTGCTTCCAAGTCCTCAGGTGTCACCAAACCCCACTGCTATCATAATGGAAATAATTAAAAATACTGATTTTTTTTTTTAAACCTAACCACAAAGGGGAAAAAAAAAAGCACATAGTAAAAATCACCAAGTTGAGAACTACAACGTAAACCAGGAAGATGAGACTATTTAGATAGAGAATTTGTAAGACAAGAGATCAAGAATTTCAACTGCTACCACCAACACCATTTTAAAATGAGACCAATGACAAGTGCTGCTTAAAAATCTAATGGGCAGGTTTTCTTGTGACAAACAGAACGCATAGACAGGCAATGGCCTTAAATGAAAATGCTGTTTCTTCTGTGATCTTTTGGTACTAATATTAGTGGAAATTGTACAATAAAAACCTAAAGCGTATCTATGATACTTTTTATA
This sequence comes from Merops nubicus, assembly GCF_000691845.1. NCBI lineage: Eukaryota > Metazoa > Chordata > Aves > Coraciiformes > Meropidae > Merops > Merops nubicus. Next base: position 84,558 of record NW_008607451.1, on the reverse strand, counting down.
CCTTACATTTACATATAACTGAAAGTAGAACTGGACTATTTTGTTTTTTCTCTCCTCCTGCTCCTAGAATGAATTGTTTAAAAAAAAACACAGAAGTGCTGCTAGTCTCTACAAAAATTTCAGAGTGATTTGGACAATAAATGTTCATATAAAAACTCTCTTAGTACAAAGCCTTTTGCAACAAACTTCAGCAAGTATAACAATCATAAGGAAATGTCTCCTTCAAAAAAAATAACCAGAACTAATGAAATCCAAACCAAGCAACAAAGAAATGGTTGTGTACTTAGTGGTTTGGGCTTTTTTTTTCCTCAGAGGAGGAGGGAAACCCTGTGGTATGACAGGGCATGGTCTGCACCATGACATAGCACCTGAGCCTTCACTCCTCTTCTGCCTCTGCTCGAGTCCTAAGTTCCTGTAAACACCCAAACCCCAGAACGTGTGCCCATTGGGAAAAACTGCTGGAAACCAATCACAGTTTTCCTGAGCACACTTAAGATGCCAGAGCTGGGTAAGAAGATCTATTGACTTAACTTTGGGAGGGGTTTAAAATCCCACAGAAGAATCTTACACTGCAGGACGCTCTGCTGGTTGGCATTCACCCCAACAGATAACAATAAGCACTAGGGATTTCCATGCTGCTCGGCATGGAAACGCAGCAGAATGTGAAGTCTTCACCAATTTGTTTCTTGCCTGCACTCTGCCTGCTAAACAGCCCTCCCAAATATATGGCTCTGCCAGGCAGGAATTCAAACAATCAAAAAGAAAGTGATTCAAGGGGACCCCATAGATTAGAAGCAGCCATTTTTCCCCTCCTGATCTTTTTGCAAGGTGTACAATCGTTTGCCAGAGAAAAACTTAGAGCTAAAATCAGCAAAAGGCCCTTTTATTCTTTGCCCATATAAGCACCTATCATACAGGTTGTTTCATGTTTGCACATCCTGGGTACACACAACTAGAACAAGGCTTTGCAAGGTTATGACCAAGTAAAGCAATTTGCATCACTGGGGCTCTACATAACAGCTTTAGGCTTCTTGATTAATGCACCTCATCCTCTGCTTCTTAAAGGTAAAAACATTAATGCATCATTTGCAATGCTAACCACAGAAAAAAAAAAAAAAAAAAAAGAAATCTTCTGCTTCAGCATAAAGTAGGATACATAAGGAAAATAACTTTTGTCAGAACAAGAAAGGGAACAAGATTATTCCTGTATTCTCTAGTAGGTTTGGTGACCTAAATCACCAGTCAGTCATCTGAGATCTGGGAGTGAGATTTCTGTTAGAGCCAAATGCAGGTTGCACACCTGTCTGAGCAGCAGTGATGCTCCCCAGGCATGCACAGTAATGGAAGGACATGGATAACTCTAGGATCAAAACAAACCTCTAACCTCAATTTGCTGATGCAGAATAGCAACGAAAGGATCAGCTTTTCATGAGAATAGAGAACTGAATTAAAACTTTAAGGTAAATCTTATAATTTTAAAAGACAAAACAAAATGAAACTCTTAATTCACAAGATGTTAAAATCACAGTAGTTATTAACCTAACTTAAATTAACTGGCTTATTATTATAGAAAGTCATCAAATGTACTTAGCATTCTTTAGAGCCTTACAGTCAATTAATATAACATGAAATTGAATCAACTCAAGCATCTAGAGACACAGAACCTAGATTTAAATGAAAACTTCAGCCCCATCTACCTCAGGGTTTGAAAATTTGGGATCACCTACCACATTTTCTCCAATGCAACAGGCACAAACTCTCATTTATATCCCATATCGAATTTACCCAGAAACAAATGAGAGAGTGTGGGAAAACCATCTCCATGATTAAATTTTACAGCTGAAGCTAAGCCCAGTGGAGTTTTCACCCTTTGAAGCTAGCTCCATCTGACTAAGGGCCAGATTTTCTGAAGTGATTAGTACCACTGGGGCTGAATTTTCAGAACTGCTCAAGTTGTAGTTAGACCCTTAAAGGAAGCAGACAGATTTTCAAAGAAGCGTTCGACGCCTGGTTTTCCTGCGAGGAATACCACGGTGTGCCGCAGGAGACCCCATTCCCACAGGGGCTCCTGGCTGCCAAGGACTTCTGAAAATCAGGACATTTACTTACGTGCTTTAGTGGGAAACACTGGCGGTTATGGCCTTTTAAAAATCTTGCCCTAAACACAGTTGCTAAGCTGCATTTATTGCTGGCCTAAACCAAATTATTCTTTATCGTGGCAAAGGAAAAGGAAGGGAAATGTTACATTTATTTAATATCCTAGAGTATCCTTTGCAGAAAATGTGCAAGTTTTTTGCAGTGTTTGTCAAAGAGGAAGAAAGCGCTTGTTCAATGCTGCATGTGAAAGCAGCTTACTGGAAAAGATGAAAACTTATTATTGCCAATTTTGAAAAAAAAAAAAACTCCTCCTCTTTGGCTACTAATGAATAACTAATCTAAGCTAACAATGTCTGGAAATAGTTTTTTTGGAACACACAAAACTTTGTGATGGGTAAAAATTAGGAAATTAAACCTTATTGTATTATTCCAAATGTAACTGTTTACACTTGAGGAAAAATAATGGAATAATATCCACTTGGAAAGTTTTTATTTTTAAAAAATCCTTTGTAATACTCCCAGAAATTCCCTCAGCCAAAAGCAAATAACTTGCTTCTTAACCAGCTAGAAAAAAGAGCGTGATACTACAGGCGTGGGCTCAGTGTACAATAAACACACAAATGGCTTTATGAAATTCCTTATGAAAATCTCACTAGCTAGTAAACATTTAAAACACATTAAAAATCACTCCACAGCATACTAGATGTCTTCAAAATGTGTTTTCTCATGAAACAATGACAAATTTAATACAGAGCTGAACTACACTCACTTGAGAGATGCACAATTGCTCACGTTTAGATCTGTCTGGGGCAAAACCATGTCCCCTGAAGGCTGTCAGTGCCTCCCCGGCCCCACAGCCCGCTGGCTCCTCCTGCTGTGGGCATAGACCCTGCCTCCCATTAGAGCTTCTTCAAGCCCAGAGAAGCCTAATGAAGTTCACCCCATTGACAGGCTTTTGATGTGGGTTTTCCACCACCAGGTGCTCCGATGCTCAGGTACCTCACCTTAGTCAAATGACTCAACAGAAAGAGCCTCATGCGGGGTCAGAGAGGTGATGGGTGTAACACAGGTGGAATTAGCACTGCAGAGAGAGTTTAAAGGGGCTCCTCTTCTGCAGAACACCAAATTAATTATTTTTTAAATGAAACTGATACCACGCAACCATCTCTGCACACATTTATGTGGGAATACAGGACTTTAGCTACCTGTTTGTAAGCTCAAATACACACTCAGGAAACTTGTTACTTAGGATTGGATTTTGATAGTAAATTAGCCACGAAAACATTCATAATGTAAGAATGCAGTTGCATGTCTAATTTTAATATTTGCAGGTATAAAATTCTCTATTTGCATAGAGCTCTGTTATTTTTCCCCATGTTTGATATGAAAGTGGAAAGCCTGACTTATTTAACAATCTAATCTCTATATCCATTTTTATCTATAACAGCTTGCTCCTTCAAAACCATGGACAGATGGGTCTGCTTTCAGAATGATTACCCTTAAACTATACAATATACCAGCTAATTAACAGCTAGAAATTTCTTAAATAAAAAATAATTTCAAAAATTGATTCTGTAGCTCATATGCCACACTCCTGGAACCTGCTAAGAGATGGAAGGTATATAGGGTCCACTGCTCCATACTCCTCCCCAAATCAGTCCTAGAAATCTCCCTTGAAATTAAGGTACTTGCTCTTCAAAGCATACAGTTTCTAAGTAAAAACTAAGAATGGTACTTTTCACTCTTAAAATTCTTCTCACTTGTTCCTAAAATTAATTACTTCTTTACGCTACCAAGCCTTGAACATGTGCTCCAGTTTACCTAACTCCACCAAATTTAGAAAGGTTATTTACAACACAAGTGAGAACAATCTAAGCACAGGCATGCAATGTTAGGCTCCTGGATTTTTAAGTCCATAAACTCTCCAAGTAATCACATCTTTTGTGCTTTGCTGAATGCCTCATTTGTATACAGACAGAAGGCACTTGGGAGAGACGGAGCAGCTTAGAAACAGAATAGGGTTGCTTTTGATTTCTGTTTCATTTTTATTACATATAAGTTTATTAGCTGATGCCAATACATTGTTATCACAGTACTGTGCCTCAACAATAAGTCTACTGTGAACATAATGGGTACTCTTGAATATTATATACTGTTTTTTCCCTGCCTGCAGAAGTGAGCTGCAACAGCAGCTGTTAGGTAGTCTGTTCACCCAACATGAACAAGCTCCAAGACATACCTAAAAAGTTCTCTATTTCTTTTTCACATTCTTGTAAAAGAAGATCTTACGTAAGGGAGAAGTCAAATGATCCATTTTCATACTGAATTATTGAAAACTGTTAGAGAGTTAGCCTCAAATAACCAAAACACAACACACTTCTGAAATCTTTCTGAAGCTGCTGTAAACTTCCGTTCTTTATTCAAACCTTAAGTTCCATTCCCCTTAGAGATTAATATTTTTTTTAGTATCATTGCAAACATCTTACCATTTGTTGGTTACAAAATTTTACTCATTCTGCTTTCAGACCACAGTCATCAACCATCATCTTAATCAAAGGAAAAAAGTAATCATTCTGTGTTTCCTGTAGCAACGCCGAACACAAGAAGTTCTGCTTTCACATTTGCAAAGACTGGGAGACTTGACTAATTTTTTCTTCTTATTCTCATTCCAGGACAACAGATCTACATTGGTGCCCATGTTACCACTGGAGGTCATAGCTTAAGACAGGAAGATGAGCCAGCTTGCTTCCATATGACACAGTCATTAGTACTTACTAGCCCAGGGGCACCAGTGGGCTTCCACAGCTGTCTCACATCTAGTATGGAGCAAGTGAGTCTTCCTACCACAGGTCTCAGGTAGATGGAGATGGTCTCTGCCACAGCACAGAGTATTCTTGAGTGATATATGTTACAGCAGTGACTCATGGAGGAACAACACAATGTATAGAGAAACTGAACAGGTTAAGAATGCCTGAAGGGTGGCATCAGTTGACTTCTGCCCATAAGGAATTTCTGTTTTATTGAACCAATAGATTCCCTTAAAGTAGACTGCATAAAATATCACATCCACAAAAAGACCCACTTAAATGCACATCTGTTCCACCTCTAAGAAGATGCAACTGGCTAATCATGCATAAACTAAAAGAAATGATGATGGAATTAAAAGGGGTTAATCTGCAAGGCAGTTGAGAATGGACTAACACTAACCTCTGGGTAGCCTCCAACGTCATGCACATCGATTCCAAGTAGATGTCCAAGTCCGTGTGGCATAAATATTGCACCCAGATGAACCTTCACCATGTCATCTACATTGCCTTTCAGAATGCCAATTTTAGTCAACTCTTCCAGATGGACTCTGTCAGCCAGACGGTGCATATCAGGCCAGGCAACCCCTTAGAGAGCAGAAACGAGCAGCTCAGTTAACTATTGCTAAAAGATTTTAAAGACGATTTTTGAGAAGCAGATGTAACACATGTGCCTTTTGTTTATATAAAAAGGAAGGTGGAAAAAGCAACTACGTTAACACAAATATACCTTAAACAAGACAATATTGTCTCAACACGCATGTGAAGCACAGAAGACCACAAGCAAGAACAACAGCAGCACCTCCTAATCCAGATCCACGTGTAAAAACGTTAAGATCCTGTATCTAAGCATGTCTATGCAGATGCTCATGTATCAGTGAGTTTTCTAAAAGAAAGGAAACTGTAAAATGCAGTTATTTAAAATGCAAAACATAAAATAGTAATATCCTCTTATTTTCAATCATGACCATGCTCATTTATAACATCTGAGATGGACTGTACTTTTCTACGTACACAGATGATTTAAAGCCCACATCTTTCTGGCAAAGACACTCTCCAGAAATTAATGATTCCCTTGTGTTAATGGGCTGTGTAAAACACAAGTCCTCTAATACACGTACTAAAACAGCATTACAAAATACTGTTGGTTGACTAGAGACAGAGTGCCAGGATACATTAGATTTCTATTATTTTGGTATAGGATACCATTTTGTTTGACAAACTGCTGGGGGGAGGAGGAAGGAAGAAAGCAGCTCTTTTGTTAGTAACAGTACTGTCTTAATTAGTTCACCATGGTTTTGAGTCATCATCAACAGAGTGGTTGCAGAGTCAAGGCAACTAGGGCTAAGGTACAGTAGAAGAATATTTTCCTTGTTCAATTTTGGCATGATTAAACAAATGAAAAATGAACAATTTTTAAGGCCAAAACCCCATCAAGTTTCATTTGCTTTAATCCAGTTAAACACACAGCTCTAGGGTCTTGTGAACATGAATGTCATATCATAATTACATTAGCACTTTTTGCTGAAAGTACTGAGGCCTTAAAGGCTGAAATAAAGTCATCCTATGGGAGTACTTTATAAAACTCAGTTGTCTTATATGGCTCTGATATAAAGGTCAGAAACAAACTGAAGAGCAAGTGACTGCTCTGTCTTGCACACCATCCACACAGAAACCAACGCGTCTCTCTGCTCCCCTTAACACCAACTGGGAATCAGCTCAGCATGTAGGTTAGTTAACAGGCAGCCTCCATTTCCCCATCAGATTCTTCAGAGAGCAAACTTTTTAGCCTATTGCATGCACACAGCTGAAGAAGCACCTTCCTTGCCCAGGCAGGACCACGAGACAGAGGTGTGCTGCACACTATGCTGGCCAAACTCTCAATGGCTGTTTGCTCACAAAAGTCAACAGTGCCCAGGTGAGTGATGCTCACTCACAAAACGTGTGCAGACCTCCTGGTCAAAATGTGCTATTTTGTTTTTTTCCCCTTCTTTGAAAAGGAATTTAGATTTTTGCTTCGGTAAGAATTAATAAAATTATAACCAGTTGTTCTTTGACAATTGTGTTCAATGTGATTATATTTCACAAGAATTTATGCTTTTAACTTTTTTAACATTGATTGTATTGAAATTTTCACTTCTCTATATTCATCTGTTCCACAGCTACCTCACAAGAGACTCCAATCTACTGCCTGATAAATTGAAATCATTACAATCTATCACATCAATATTATGGTATCAAACTGGATTTATTACTGAATCATAGTTGCTTTCCTGTTTATTTTGCAGTTGTAGGAATACTGAATTTCTGCACATAGCTCCCAATTCAGCTTCTGCACTTCACAGTCAACTCTAACTGCTCTAAAAGGTTGTAATACTCTTTCTGGGGATACCAGATGTTCTTTTGAGTTCTCTCCCATGATTTCTTAGCTGAGTATTACTAGAAGTATTCTATTTTCATCCCAATGACTGTAAGGCCATGTGTATTGTCTGACCCTGGTCAACTGAAGCCTCATCTGCTCTTGATATAAATGAAGGCCAGAACTCTATAGCTGTAAGACAAAATACAACCATAACCTGGATGTTCTGAATCAACTTAAGATGAGATACCTGAGAGAACTGAAGACGTGCCTGTTGTTTGCAGTACAGCATCCCTCTACAATCTAATGGCCTATGCAAAGGCAGCTGTCTCTGGGACTAGGCTGGCAAGTCTGCACTCAACTGTCAGTGAAGTCAACTAGGACGTACACTTGAAAAGCAAACGTCCTCAAATTCTGATCTAGTTTTCCTACATACATACTAAACTTCTGATAACCACAAAAAGCAGAGAAGTGAGTCAAAATTAAATATCACACCTCATTTGACTAGGAGAGCCACGAACAGAATTTTTTTTGACACTCTCACATGATATGCAATTCAACAACTGAATGCACCATGAAGACTTGCAGTGAGAATACGTGAATCCTCCTGTTAATCCACAGAGATCTATATTCTGCTGAGAAGTCTGGGTGCGCATCTATGCGTGGATAGCTTTAGCATGTGCAACCAAAGGAAAAGGTAATAAAGAAGCCTCTGTGCAGGGGGCCAGGGAACAAGCTGCCCAATAGGGCAGCATTTGCAGATGCAAAGAAAAAACGTTAACTAAACAACACTGAATGAACAACATTTTGTACAAAGACTCTTTTAATTCATTGAGGTTACTTATGTTCAGGCACTTTCAGTTTTCTGGGTTACCGGTGGTCCAGTGGAGAGCTCTGTCACCCGCTGCAAGCGACACAGTCAAGCGCCACATTAGCACTCTTGTAGTGAGAAAAAGCAGTTAAAAAACAACTAAAAACCACAACAAAGCTTCCACAGAAGTGGCTCTAACATCAGTTATGTGAGTTACGGCATCAGCTGCCTGTTTTGCAACACCAGCCTGCACTAACCTCCCACTACCGATCACCCACTAGGATGTTTTATATTATTCAGGATTGTTATTTTTAAGCTTTGGTGAAGTTTACCATAGTTGCAAACATGATTTTTGTGTAAAAAGGCTAGTTCCATTACTATCTTTGAGCCAATTTATAAACCAATTATAGTCCACTGACAGATGAGGTTTAGAAAACTAGATTGGAGGGTCCTTGGACTTCGACAGCTTGTACCAAAATGAGTCTGCACTCAGGAAAATCTGCTGATGATGTGTCTGTTCCATTCTTAATTCTCTGCCAAACGAGATACTGGGTAATACAGGTCACTGAACCAGCAACTGGCTCCCCAGGAAAGCTCAGTTACCAAGGCTCATTAGGTTGCAGTTTGTTACCTGCCACGCAGCGTGTGCCTGGGCAAGAAGCCAGAAAAAAAAATCACCTTTGACAAAATCAAAGCATTTGAGATCCCTTGAGATTCAGCATGAATGATTCAGCATCAAGATCAGACAATGAATATGTTTGATAATGAAATGTGACAGATCATGGATTAAACAACATATAACTATGGAGGCTATTAGTTTTCAGATACCATGCAAACAGTGTGGCAGAGGTTTGCAGATGTGTGAGGTATTCTGTTTAAAAATTACAAACTTAATGCATTGTTTACCACAAGGGGTTTTCTAAAATTTGCTCTCATCAACCTAAATGCTATCTGATATTCTTAGATGCTACTGTGACAGAAAATAAATAGATAAAATTAGTATTGTCTTACTTCCTTGAAAATATTCCCTCTTTAATTACCCATTTGGCAAATGCACAAAATTGCAGATAAAACACCATGTTTTAGGGACTCAGAAACATTATATAAGGACCTGGAACAAGCTATGACTGATTTGATCATGCTATTGATAAGATTTTTGTTCAAAAAAAAAGAAAGAAAGAAATGGTCCTGGTGAAACCAGCAATCAAAAGCATCCCTATCTTTTAATGAACATACCATAACTTTTTAAACAGTAAAATGTAAAAGTTGAGTTGTTATAACTCACCACACCATAAACTACTCCTCAGGTGCTGTTAACTCCCTGTTATTTTCAGTTGAGTGATTATTTTCTGATGTTTTATTAGAAGCTATTTGAGAACAAAAAGCAGAAACAGCATAAAAAAGTAATTTAGAAACACTGTGTGGTATTTAGCCATTTTGGTTGGAAAGTGCTCTGAAAAGGCCTAACAGGATTTTTTTGGCCACTATTTAGGGTACTTTGTGGTTGTAATGTGACAATGATTAAACCACAAATGATTTAGCAGGGTTTTTTTGTTGTTGTAGGGTGGCGTTTTTTTGCCAGTACAGATGTCACAATCTTACAAAAAAAAATGAGTATGGCAAGGTTGTAGTAACTTCTCCCCAAATGCACTAAGGTTAAGTTACATTTAATTCCTGAGTGTCCACAGACAAGGGCAAAAGGCCCGATGTCCCCTGGCAGTGCCACTGAAATGCAGACATAACACACAACCCCTGTCCAGCCAGCAACTCACTGGAACAGACTGAAATCTGCCAGTACAGAGTAACCATATCAGACATAATAGGTCCTCAAAAACTCTAATCAAGCCCAGCTTAAAAACCAAACAAACCATAATTTAAATAATAAAACAAATTATTTCTTTCCTCTTCAAATGGGTGTTGGTGAAGAATGTGTTGTATTTCTGAATTTCATGTGTCCCATTTGGCCCACTAGATGAAATACTCAGTAGTTGCTCAGTTTTTGAGCTTGGCTTCTTGCAGCACCAGGTAAGGCAGCTCTGCAATGGGATGGGGAATCCAAGGAACTAAAATGCTGTACACAAACACTGACAATGTTTGGGAACAGTGATGCTGGTCAAAGCTTCACATACCGTGTAGGTAAGTGCATTAGATGGCCATATGGATGCCTATTTTGGGAATGCAGTTTAGGGTTGTATTTTACAGCAGTGGCATGGCTATAACTGGCTGCCATATGATGAGACCAGCCTGCTAATTTTCCCATCCTCCAAAGGTGAAGTGAGTTATACTGAATTTGCTGCTGTGTCATACCTGCTGATACTGGCAGTACTGACTGCAGGGATTACTAGACTTCAGCCTGCTCTGTGCTATGAGTCCCAGTGCCACAGCTCCAAACCAGGATGGAGTCCTTCAAAAACCACCCCTCAGTTCCCCAGGAAGACACAGCTGCCTGACAAAAACAGGAGTTACTGAAGGGAAACAGAGATGACAACTCATAGCCCATGAAATTCAGACCTCTTCTTCAAAAGATTAAATAGCATTGTGCTATTTGGTTATACGGTGATAATTTCTTTTGCAGAACTACAATGGAATTTTGCAAGTGGTAATCCCATCCTCCCCATTATAAATGCTGCACATGATGATCTATAACACATCAGAAGCAACATCAAGATAACAGTCTGCTGTGCTGAAACCTTAAGAAAAGCAATCTGAACAAATGCAGACATGGAGCAAGAAAGGGATTTTTTCCATGTCTGGAATGATACAGCACTGGAGGAAGCACTGGTTGGAGGAAGCAGGGAACTCCTTGGAGGGAGTGATTGCAGTGTGGAAACTTATCAATCTTTGAAGCTTAGAAAAGACTCCATTTAGATAAGATTCAGGGCAAACAGCATAATCTATGTCTAGCAGGTTTGCACTCTGACAGCTACAGCTGATGTAGTGTCAAGATTGAAGGACTCATGAACTTTGTACTTCAACTCAAAGTACAATGTATAACAAGTGCATTTCCTGAATACTGAACTGGGAGAAAATCAGTGCACATCAGACCATGTACCACAAAACCACTGGAAGTCATGGAAAAAAACCTGTATGCAGTTGAGCTGGAAAGCTGCAGGTTTGGCCCCAAACCACAGCACCTCCTGCAGACACTGCTCTGCTCAGAGACTTCCCCATGAGAGGAACTTGAGGGCAAAAAGACCCAACTGTTTTTAAATGCCTGGTTTTATACATCTGGAAATAACTCAGTTTTATTTTAGTCTTTCCAAAGTTGCAATGGTCACTGTATGCATGGGTCAGCTCCTGTGTGTTAGGCACAAGTGGGGAAGAGCAGCTCCCAGAAGGTTTGCAGCCAGGCTCACAGTCTGAAATCTTCAATTTCAACAGATTGCTGCTTGCACAGAGGGGCTGGAGGATCTGCTGAATTTGGCAGGAAACACTGCCTTTTTCTTTCACATCTTACTGTAGGTTATGTGTCCAACAATGAAAGCTCCAGCAATCAACTACACCTTTTCTATTTAATAATATCTTGCAAGACCCAAGGATTACAACTTGATTGTCAGTAGTGTCTGTGCATCCTTTAGCTCTTTCAGCTGTTATTTCCTAAGTGGTGGCTGACGCTTTAACCATTTATACTGACAAAAATGGAATTAAGTTACCACAAAAAGCTATACTACTTTTTCTGGGTCAATCTCAGAGAGTTAATATTCAAAGGGGAACTTACTTATGAACATTAATGCTAGCAGGGAAAATACAGCCAAATCCATTCAATAGAGAAGAGAGAGTGCAGCCTACAAACAGCTTTTTAAAACATATATTGACAAGATATACTTGCACTGTTCGATCTGTCTTTGACACAGTAACACATACTTAACTGCAAGGGGAGGAAAAATAATACTGTGTTGTCATTCAGCAAGATTTTTGACTTATCAAGTGCTGGTTACAACATGCCCTGAAAGCATTTGTTCTTCAGAGGAATTGGTATTAAATCTTCAACTTCTGTCATTAATGTTTTATTTCTGAGAATAATTGTTTTGCTTCAGCTATTACAGCAAATTAATAATGATGAGCAGCACCTTGCCTAAAATATGTCACAACAAAATATGATAATTTGAACGGGAATAATTCATATGGGCATTTTGAAATGATACAAATTATAAAATACATTGTGCTCCCACACCCTTCCCTGCTGTGCTATTGTCAAAAGGTCTAGTTTACCATCCATTTTCTTTCTAAAAATGAATGAAAATTAGCTACTGTTTTTATACAGCACAGACAAGCATGCACACATGGTGTTCTACTAAGTACAACTCTGGATTACACAAAATAAAACTCAAATTACTTGCATGCAAAAAATGCCCACCGCATGTGAATCCTGTACTTAACTTGGAAGGAATAATAGTAGTAACATTTACAATTATTTTATTTAGGTATAATAATTTTTAATCTTAGTTGAATACAGTGACAATTACTCTAAAGGAGTACTCAAAATATTAGCAAACAAAAATAAATCTGAATTCTAAAGAAGTTAGAGAACTGTCACAGGCAAGAAGAAGAAGTATTAATCTGTGAAAGTGCAAATTTTGAATTTGCTCCTAAGCACAACTCTACTCAGCTTAACAACAGAGACAACTGTCAGTAATATGGTCTGTTACATCAAATACCCTAGTTATTTGTTTCCAATTAAACAATTCTTCAATTATTTGGGTTCTCCTAAACCCTGGTCTAAGTACCATTCTGCATGAGCAAAATTCGTTCACTATTCTGTTTTTAAACTTAGAATGGGGAATAATACTACTACTTTGAATTAAAATAGCAGCATTTTCTGATGTATAAAATAGGTTATTTATGAAACTGGTCCTTGTTTACTGAACTTAACTCCTCCTGACAGACTCACTAAAAGAACTGCTCCTCAATACTCAGATACCAAAATGTTTTTAGGAGTATACATGATCCAAAATTTGCATTCTGCAGTACAAAATCATAGAACATTCACTCTCTGAAGTCTGAAGTCCCTGGGCTTATATTTACCTCCACAAGCTTTGCCACATGAATCCTTCAGTAGCAGACGAACAGGGAAGAGGCAAAACACTGGAAAATAAAGTGGCTGCTTTGGTTTGTTCTTCTAAATGACAACATTCCTTGGAAGGATGCACATGGGGAGACTAGCTAAGGTGAACCCTACATGGCAAAATGATTAGGAAGCTACACCAATGAATGGAAATTGAAGAAAATCAGGAGAAGGGCACAAAAAGTAGCCATAGGGTTTCACACAGCAGCTCAACACTTGTGCAGTTACAGCTGCCCAGAAGACAAAGATGAAGACCATGAAGGATTAACTTTGTTTAACATCCTGTCAAGGACCTAGGACCCTTCCTCCTGGTTTTTAAAGGAAGGCCTCAGAGTTAGACCTACAGAAGTGTCTAATGCCTTTCTCTGAATCATTCTGCACAAAATGCTCACAGAATTTGGCTCTAAATCTACTGAATACAAGAAAGAAACAGCAGAGTGGAAGGCTTACTGCTAACTTGAGAGAAACATCTTTAGACACCTATGCCCAACTGTAAAATGCAAGACTCAGTCTGGTGAAGCAGCTGGAGTAGGGACAGAAGAGGGATCATTAGCTACAGAGAACTTTCTGTGGTCCAAGCCAGACTTTTACTGGCCTGTGCTCACTGGTTGTCTGCTCCAGCCCTCTCCCCTCAGCCTCTTTACCTCAAAAGACCTCAGTCTTTTGGGAACTACTTACTTCTTTGCTTTAATCAGCAAAAAGGGATATATATACCATAAGGTGTGTGTATATATATATAAGCATAAGGGATATCTATACCATTCCTGGTAGGCTCTAAGGATCAGCTGATAGCTACCTGATTAATAAAAATATGTTGATGTTTTTATTTGCTTGACACACAGGTTTACTTCTTTGACTCCTTGATTTTGAATGGGTTTGAAGTGTATTTGACTGTACTTTCTTGTCCAAAGATTACATGGCAATCCTGGCAACAATCAAATCTACAATGGGTGATCTTTGATCCTGGAAGGAAGTATTTAAGAGTTTAATGACCTCCTGTCTTTATGTGAAACCTGAGTTCTTGAAACTGCTATAAACAAAGAATCTTCCAGCTCTAATATGGAGAAACCTCCACCTTCTACTACCAGAGATGGCAGTCCTGGGACAGAGATTTCTTTCAAGGCATTCCTCAACAGCATTTATCAGAAAAGCAAAGCCTGAAAGCTAGAGGCAACTCAATACACACTCTCTTGGATAGTAAAATGCAGGATCTGGGGATATGCATATACCCCTGATCATGAGCTCCAACTTGAAAAAAAGCAGCGATACAAATCCTACAGGGAGACCCCAGAGTCACGTCAGCATCCTAAGGAGGAAAGCTTTCACAATGCAATAAACTGACTCGGGGAACAACAACTTCTGTGCCTATTTGGAACTATTTTTTATTTTTCATTTTATTGAAACAAACAAACATCAATCAGCAAATATTGCCAGTTGCACAGCTAATGTTTGAATGCAATTTCAGTTCAATGGGGACTTTGGCTATAGAAGTTTTTTTCAGTCACATAAATGTAGAGATAGGGAATTGAGTGGCTGCCAACCTGGCCTTACTCAACTGTTCCTTGGGAGCAGTTTGCTAGACAAAGAGATCTTTTTTTTTTTTTTTTCAGCTGGAACTTAGGACAATAGACCTTACTGACTGAGGTGTTTTAATTTTTTCTTCCTCCAAATAATAACATGTATAACTTAGAGATT
>NW_008607451.1:63124-69671 GCF_000691845.1 Merops nubicus | reverse complement strand
GCTATGCACAACCAGCTCCCCTCCTTCCCCTTCTCCTGTGACTTTCCATTGCTCTACAGTGGAGATAGGAAGGAATGTTCAGAGGTCCCAGTGTGCAATTGCAACAGGATGAAAGTGGAAAGCATGATCGCTCCAGTACTTAGCTCATTAATCTTAAAGATACTGTTTACAATCTAGTGCACTAATCCAAACTAGTTTTAATTGCAGATCTTACAGATAAGAATACTTCCTTTTTATTTCTTCTCAACACAGCAGCAGATTTAATATATTTGAGAAACTGCAATGTTTCTATAAATAGAAACTGCGTATAGAAATTTTCTATATGTAGAAACTATACTATCCTCACCAACTAGGAATTAAATTTATAGAGCACTAATTACTAATATTCTCTAAATGCTCAAGATAATAATCCAAATAATAAATCGCAGAAATCACTCGAGAGGCTGGATGTGGTGTAAATACACAGTCATTTGCTAAAGAATAAAAAAGAAGTTACTCCATAGTAACTTCCCAAATACTATTGGATTCACATGCATCACTGACAGCAAAGCATCCGTATGAGAACAAAGTGATACTGCAAGCTGAAGCACATCACTCTCTGATGGCTTGCAAAGTACTGCTTCCCCTGTTAAGAGCTAGAGTTGAGCACACAGGCATTGATTCTCATCAACATCTCTTTTTCTTACATCACTGACATTTTCATTTGCACGCTTCAGAACATCCTTAGAGTCACAGAGTGATTTAGGTTAGGAGGGATGCCAGGAGGGTATATGGTCCAAACCCTGGCTCAGACTAGGGATAACTTCAAAGATAGATCATGTTTCTTCAATAAGTTGTTTTCTAGAAGTTTCAGAGAGGGACTTTCAGCAAAACCAATTATTTAACACGTTTCTTCAGATAAATTTATATTAATGACAAAGAGCAAACAATACTGGTCTCCCAAGTGTGACGATGGTTAATAAAGCTATTACATTGACACTGGCTCTAACTTACGCGACTGGGATAACGAATGGAGTGAGACAGGATTTGGGAACAATGCTCATGTGCCCTTTCCGCTCCTTCAGGTCTTTCCAGTACCAACAGACACGTCAAACTTTCTCACAAAAGGGTCTAATCAACTCCTACAGTTCAGGCTCAACTGCTCCCACGACAGTTGTCCATTGGAGGCACTACAGACATGAGAGTTGAGACCTCACACCCTGCCATTAACTATGACACTATACAGCCTTGTGCCTTCAGATGCTGTGCTCCACAATACTTTTTTTTTCCCCCACCAGTTTGCTTTTTTAAGCCTGGGCAGTGACAGGGGTAGGGGAGAGCTACACTACAAGCAGCATTTTTTATGGCTACAGCATCAAGGACTCCAGAGTTAGGCACTATTACTTGATGCTGTCTGCACGAGCTTTGCTTGGACCCTCAGTGCTGACAGGTTATGGTCCAGTCTTTAGTTAGATGACCATCCACTCTCCTTAGATGAGATTTCAATAGTACCAAGGCCTTTTTGATGATGCTGCCTTTTTCAGTTCTACAATAAAACTTAAAACCTTTTAGAGATTTTTCAATGATGCTCAACAGAGGAAGAGACCCAGTGCTGTATTTTGCAACGTAGGCAGCTGGCTAAAAGACAGAAGACCTGATGCAAGCAAAACTGCAACATCCATTCATGAGTTACTACAACCAGAAGAATTCACACAGAGGAGAGCCTCAGAAGTAACTCAGCCCAAGGGAAAAGCTTCCATCAGACCAACCAAAGCTTCCTACCAACCACAAGACACAAATCCATAGGAAGCCACAGGTTAATCTAGTTCTAGAGCTACTTTACTTCCAGAAAACTCTTAACTCCAAGGCAAGCACAGCTCCTCCTAGACCACTCACTATATCTGTTTCTCATTTAGCTCCTCTTCCATCTGTTGCAAAAGCTGAAAGCGTGCAGGAAAAGAAACAGGAGATTTCACAAAAAAGCAAGCATGGCAAATGCACCTGAATCTTGACACTGGGACTTAGCAATCATTTCTACCTCAAACTCAGACTCCCAGTAGGATGCTAGGTAACTTGCTTCAAACACCATTTTTAAATTTTATTTATTTTACATATATTCACTAATAATTTTCTTTCATTTTACCAGTGTCTGTCTTGACAATCTGGAGTCTGATTTGCAGAAAGGCTGGGCACTCACAGCTGCAGCAGAGGTCAAAGCAGCTGGAGTTTGAGCAAGAACGATGTTCAACACCCTTAAAAAAATCTTCAGTCTGATGAATTTCAACCTTGGAAACACAAAATAGTCAATAGCTTCTACACTAGCTTCTCCAGCCTGTCTGCCACTGCCTGCAGAAGGGGAACCACTGCACACTTCCATATCTCTATGATGAAGTAGAATTGAACTTACTGCCTGCCAACCACCTGCGTACTGTTACAATGAGCACTCCAGGGGGAACTGGTGAGGATGTTAATAACTCTGGATTCAGAGCAGGTTTTGAACAGTAGGCAATAACAGCTCTGGGCCATGCATGGAACAAAAGGTTAAAATAAATTACTGAATAGTTGCTCATTAGCTCAGCTCTTTCTGTTACATGTACTGCATGAAGATAGCAGAAAGGCTAAACAATGAATGTACCTACAAGAAGATTTCAATTCCAATCATTGGATGTGAAATCTCTTGGTTGTCCCCTCTTACTGTGTTTTGGTTTACACAGTGGAGTTTTGAAGTGCATGAGCTGAATGCATTTCAGATTAAAGTAAACTGGGAGATATGCTCCAGGAGTGCACCTATTGTGCCTCAACCAACTTTGTAAATCTAATGAAATTAAAAAACAATGCAGAAGTGAGACAAATTAGGACATTAATTTCTGGAGTACTCTAAGTCTGGAATACTTGGCTTTACAATTCCACTATTTTAACAATTCTTTTTTATGTAAACTATCTATGTAATCATAGAGTGGCTTAGATGACAAATTGTTTCTCAAAACTCTTTTCTGAGTAAGAATTAGATGATATCTCAGCCATCAAAGCAAATGAAGTACCAATATTCTGTGTATCTGTTCCTTTACTGTAGTTTTGTGGAAAAGTAAATCGAACCCTGATGGACTTGATGCATTAAGAATATCTTCTAAGCAGAAATGTAACATTCCTCTCTGACACTGTGGGTCACAAGCCTGACTTTGCAGGAAAGAGACAACCACCCCACTGTCACACCAACAAGCCTTTTTGACTCTCTCACTTCAGCAACAAGCACCACTGTCTTCACATGAGATCCGTGGTCAGTAGTTTCAAAGTTGGTGCTTATGCAAGACTGAATATGTCTTTCTAGCCTTTTATTTTAAACAGATTTGCTTCGTGGCAGGAGTTGTGATGACTGCACTGAATTTGAGCTATAACCCCATAGAGAGCATTTCTTAACTTTCAGAATATATTATTTGGCTCACAGAAGTAATCATCTTCCTTCAGTTGGAAGGTAGGGTGACCCATATATGGGATTTAAGCTGTTTGCATGTTTCAACCATGCACAGGATACAGTCAGATGAATGCTTTTCTATATAAAATATAATATTTTGAAGTACTTTTAAAATTATGACAACTGTTTGTATGTGGAAGTATAAACAAAATGTATTAGGAAGTCTATTATCTTTCAGAAAGTAAACTCATTTGAGAGTCAGTCAGGTTTATATGAGAGGCAAACTGAAAAAAGACATTCAAATCTCTGAATTACATACATCTATATAAAATGTTTAAGGTCGCTAGCAAATGTGTCCTTCCATAAACACAGTTATGTAACCCAGTATTTGGTTAGTGACTCTCCCTAAAGTACTCACTCCCTATCTCGCAATGAGAAAGACTCCAGGAATCATTAACCCTCTGAAGACAACAACTAGATGTCCCCTGTGACCCTTTGCCCAAGGCATAATTCAGGCCCCGATTCTGCAGCTGGAGAGAAACACCATTTCCTACAGCTGCTGACTCTGCTGCAGACCCTCAGCACAGCCTGGCCCATGAATGGCTGCTGCCATGTCTGCTAAGTCACTTGACTGTCTTTGAGCTTAGGAACCCTGGGAAATGAAGACAAAAATAACAGCAAAATTAACAAGGCCTCCATAACTCAAAAAATTCAAAACACTACGAGTTCGGGTTTTACCTTTAGTGCCTCTAAACCTGCAAGCTTTTCTGTCTCTTTTTTTTTTTTTGACACCTAAAGTATTAACTTCCCATCAGACAGGGAAAAGAGACACTTGAGAGCTGAATTCACACCACCCCTTCCTGCTCCTCCCTGCAACAGCAGCCAGCTCCCCTAGGAGTGGATCCTGGTGCTTTAGCCAAGGAGCTAACAAATCACGTCTGTTCAACGAGATGAAGGAGGCAGCAGTAGCAGTATGTTCAATTTGCATCTGCCCCTTGGAGGGGCCGTGGGCTTTCTCAGCAGCCTGAGGAGTATGTGACACTAACCATGCCATGAAGGTCAGTGTTCCTGCTTCTTTTCCTACAGTGGAATATTAGCCTGCCAGCAGCTCCAATGCCACTTTCAACTAGCAGTCCAACAGTACATGACATGGCAGTTTTTCTGCCTGACTCCGTGTTCAGTCAAAACAGCTAGCCAAACATTTTAGAGGCATTTGGTGGAAGGTACAAAGCAGATCTGTTTCTTTAAAAGGATTTATAAAAGTCTTTTATAGAAACGCCTTATCTCCTATATCCACTTTAAGAAAAAAAGGTGTGATTGGAAACAAAATAACTATTTGGATATCTGATTTTTAAAATTACTTAAAGTTGTATATAATTGTTCTAATCCTACTCAACATCTCAGTTTGAACTGTCTTTAGAACACTGTAAATTAATTTCAGACATTATAAATACTGTTTTCCCAATGACCTATTTTAAGTGTTTCATGCCAATTTCAGTAGAAAAGACTCTTTGGCCTTTGGTGTGTTTTTGAGAGCTCATCAGAGGAAAAAACAGTAATAGTGTCCGATTTTTTCATCAGTGGACAGAGGGGTAAAAAGCTGCAAAAGAACTTGAATACAAGCCATAGGGACCTAAAAAGCAGACCTTTCCAAATGGTGAAAATTTCTGCACACTGCAGGACTCTACCCAGATCTGTAATTCAATAGAGTGTGAAAGGTCCATGTTGCATATCATTACACAGAGTACCAAAGGAACCAAACCAATGAACCAGAGCACATAACATGTGTTTAACCTGCTTTTTGTAGCCAGAAAATCCATGATTACAAGTCTCATAAACAGCTTAAATGCATTTGCACCATTCTTCTAAACAGGCAAGAAAACTAAAGCACAGTGAGAACAGAAAAGTCCCATCTTCTGCCAGATGTTTATAATGCTTTCTCTGCCTGTGCATCTCAAACTCCCAAGGCTAATAAAGGATCCTTGCAACTACTTTTAAGAAATACTTAACTTAGTATATCCTTATTTTCTGACACTGTAAATAAAGTCTTAAGTAAATTGATGAATTCTTTACACCGTCCTAATTACAACATCATATCAGCTTTCCAGTTCTGAAGATAGTCTGCAAGTTATTAGCATGAAATTCTGCCAAAAACATTACATGAAATTAGAGGTGGCACTAAAATGCAGAGGAAGAGGAAGAAACTTCTTCAGGAAGAAACAGTTGATAATGAAGAATACACATTGTTATTAAAATGGCAAAATATTTAGTCTCATTTTGCAGCTAAGTTTCAAGTGTTATTTCTTCCTTACAAGCTGCTCAAATGAACAGTGCTGCTGCCAGCTTGTGTAACAGGAAAATTACATAAGTTCTGACTGGCAATCCAGAAAGCCCATGCACTCAAGGCCGACTGACTAGAAAGCTAATAAATAAATTTAAAGGATAAGTGTGCTTTGTGCATTAAGTACATTTTTCTCAAAGCTGTTCTATTAGTAATACTGAGAAATACTCAAGTACCTTCACCAGTGAAATACTCAAAATCACAGCAGCAGTTAGCTCTAAAAGCATTTATTTGCTGCCCTGAAAGCAGAATTGGAGAAAAATAAGATTTTCATCAAGCTAGGCAGTTGTTTCAAATATAAAAATGTATACTTGATGAATTAGCTTGCCTGCAATTCAAAGGCATACAGTGCAGTACCCAATACCCAGTGCTTTCTAAAGCTTTTTAAGCCTAATTCAGTACCCTTCCCAAAGACACACACTCCATCCTTCTTTTCAACAGAAGACTTCTATTGAGCTTACATGTAAATACAAAATGCTTGAAACAAACTGAAGCAAGACACGTTTTCACTCAAAATCTGACTTCAGTCTTTGGCCTAAGCTTCCTGAAAAGATGGTAAACACACACCAGAGTAACAACTGTCACCTCTGGATTAAAGGAATTAAAAAAATAAGTGGAACATTAAAATAGCTTTTTAATCTTATTAATAATAATTTACATGTTATTTCTTTAAAAGTGGAAAATGTTGTTTTCTACTTCTATCCTCCATTAGGAGCTGTATCAACATGGAAATGAATTATGACATCTTCTGCCTTTCCAGCACTTTTTAAAATCAAAACATAATTGTCTTGACAGTCTGAATGCTGCCATCAAGC
>NW_008607451.1:0-63093 GCF_000691845.1 Merops nubicus | reverse complement strand
CTGCTGGCATGTACCAATCCTTTACCTGGCTGGACTGCTTTCATTACAGCCCGTGAAGACTTCAGCACTGCTTCATAGATAGCCCTTTGGTCAGGAGTGAACTTTCCATTGGCAGGGAAGGTGCAGGTGATGTCGGAGCCATAGCAGTAATACTCTCCTCCCATATCAAACAGGCTAAAAAGGAAATAGGGGGAGAAGAAATGAAAATTTAATTCCAAATAAATAGTAGAAGAGAAGACATTTTTCTTGCTCTGAACTTAAAGTCACCTGCATTTTGGTAGCTGGCCCATTTGAATGCTGTTCCTGAAATGCACTGAGATGATAGTCCCTTGGAATCTCCTAGCAGAAGGGTATATGCACAACACATAGCTTAAATGGACACCCTAAGGGACAGTGTTGGTCCTGGCTGGAAGCACTGAGAGAATGCATGAAGGAAGATAAAAAGTACATGAGGAACCCACTTCAAGCTCTTCAGTTCCAGTTTGTAGGATGTCTTCTAAAAAGAAAATACATGTTCTTTTTTTTCTTTCCTGAGAAATGATGGCACCACATAAAGGGTCTAAATTTAACACTTAAAAGAGGAATATTAATTAAATTACAGCCTTTTGTAGCTAAGTGTCAAAATTCATCTGATAGTTTAAATAAAATGTCCCAAAGAAAGGTTGACTGCCACTGCTCATAATATAAACTTTCCTTGAAGACAAATTTGTCTAACAGGGATTAAAGAAACAGAGATTATGGGAAGATCCAACCAAAAAGAACATTTAGCACAGTTTTCTGCATCAGAGGTAGAAGAAGAAAAAAAAAAAAAAGTGCTTGCTTTTATGGGGAGAAAAAAAATATTGGTTTACTCCTTGAGAAGAATATTTATTCTACACATGAATCTGTGATTCATCACTGATTGCTCAGTTGCCAGAAATCAATCGACAAGAAGAACAAGTGGATCACTACACCCTTGTGAGAACCAGGTTAGACATTTGCAATACTATGCTTCTTGAGCCTACCTGATAAGGCACTACACTGGTTTCAGCAGGCTCAGAAATCAGCAAATGACCAAATAACCATTTGGACCAAACAATACTTGAGTAAATACCTCCTCTAGTTCATCATATACTGATTACGAGAAGGCATGTTTTACATATAAGACTTTGGTCTTGACACACATTTGTGTAACCTCCTGATTTCTTAGGTAATGAATGAGAGTTGAAATCTGCTAATTTAAGTCTTCTTCCAGCCACCTCACAGAACTGTATGACACACTTATTGTAAGAAATGCAATTTTCCTTCACTGTGTTTGAAAACCTTGGCATTTCCTTCTTCTTGCTTCTGGCTTCACAGCAGGGTCAGTTGGACAACCCAAGCACAGAATGAAGGATACTCCATTGGAGCACCCCTCTGCAATTGAGTCCTGCTTACAGCAGTAATTAGGAAAACTGTGCAGCATAACTTGGTCTCCAACCAGCATATAAGGCTAGGTAAAGATAAGTAAAATAATTTTTCAGCAGGGTTGGGACTTCCCTTGCTGCACTG
This sequence comes from Merops nubicus, assembly GCF_000691845.1. NCBI lineage: Eukaryota > Metazoa > Chordata > Aves > Coraciiformes > Meropidae > Merops > Merops nubicus. The sequence continues at coordinate 61,563 of NW_008607451.1, read as the reverse complement.
CATACACAAACACATCCTCATGAAGATTTACTCCAAGAAATTTTAAAATCCACCCTACAATTTCCTCTGTGAACAAATCTTTGCACTGACTAGTGAGCCCTGCTGAAGTCATTGCCAGCCTCCCCAAACTGGGCAAGGTTCATCTGCAGAGAGACTTGCAGGACTGGAACTTCAGGAACAAACCCGATGGTTTACAGATGCAGAACTGCACAAGGCTTAAAGGAACAGGAGCAAACTCCTTAGGAGAGTGCAACAGAGAGAGCTGCAAAATTATGTACATACACAGAGTGCTAACCCAAACACTATATACTTTCACTTAAATATGAAATACAGTATGCTAAAACAGGAAGTTTCCAATTGAAAAAAGACACACAATAGACAGCAAATGTCACTATTTAACACCGACATAGCAACTGTAAACCAGCTTAGCCAAAACTTCAAAACCAGAAACCCCAGCGCTGCCTAGGTTTTGATTCTTTGGTTAGGCTTACTTCTAAAAATAACTAATGACACACAGAGAAACTCTAAGGATATAGAAAACTATTTGCAGAAACTAAGAATCATGTAAGAAGCTGCTAAGTTCTCTAATGTGCCAGTGAGATACAGATTTCAGATCAGTTGTAAGTCTGTCAACCTACCCCAGACTGAAACCTGTCAAAATCACAACTCGAGTTTCATGGTGCTTTGTTGGATTTGCAGCAGCTTTGTAGCCTAACTGTTGCATTTACACGTGTAAGTGTCCATTCAGCATGGTAACAGTAAAGCTGTGACAAGCAACTTCCATTCTCCCTGTCTATATCTACTGGAAGTTGCTCTGCTTTCTATATTTTATGGAGAATAGGTATTCTGAACTTACTGCAGGCAAAATGTTAGCTGTCTTTAACCTTACAATTATCAGCATTTTCTCAATCCCATTCATCACTTGGTGGTTCTTAAATAGTTCCTTGAGTTACTGCAGCACTGAGAGATGGAAAAAAAATATCATAAAGCTGATGGTACACCAAAACAAGGCTCACAAGCTAGGCACCATTTGTTCAGGTTTCTTGGCTTCATGACAAGGGGAGACATGAGGGAAGATGATCTTTCAAATTCCACCTCAGAGCACAACACACCATCCAGCCTCTATGCTTCAGTGAAAAAGCATCCAAACCAAACTGTACATCTGGGAGGTGTTTTGGCTCTTCTTGGGAATTCTCTTCCATTTATCTTCATCTGGGAACATATCCATTAGTTAAAGTGTTGCCCAAGACATGGAAATAGCCCAAATATTGTAGTTATTCTGAGGAAATAATGGGAGCCTGAGAAGATTCCAGTTTCATAACTTTTTTTTTGCCAGGCAAAATAAGTGGTGAAGCACATTTAAGCTGAATAAAATGCATGTGAGCTACTATCTTCTCCTGTTGACTAACTGGAAAAGGCTCTTAAAGCAGGCTCCTTAAATCCTAGTTCCCTAGAAAAGATACATTTATTTAACCCTGAAATTAAACAGTAACTGCTACTAAACTGATAGCAACAGAGATATTATTAATGTATTTTAGTACATCCCCAATTGCATGTACAAAATTACCTGCCACATAATGCAGACTTACATGGGTCAGGATTCTATGTACAGAAAAAAACTACTTAATGTTATTTGGACCTTTATCAAATCTAGCAGCAATCTAAACAAATTAAATGCACAAATGAAAATAGGCCTTATAGGCTTTTTGAATTATGGCTTACCTTTTTAAGAACTGTTTAATGTAGAGTAACATATGCAATAATATAACAACGTGTCTCCAAACTCTATTAACATTTTAGATAAAGTATGTCAAAGTTCTCACTGATTTAGCTTGAAGCTGGTGAAGTCTTTTATTGCACAGGATCTCTTTCAAAACCTTTCAAGAGGGAAGGAAGCTAATCTTGCTTTGTATCACTTTGCTGGGAAGAAAAGCAACAAAAGCCTACCTGGCTTCATGTCATGGTGAAAAGCACATGATGCATAAAGCAGATTTAAGTCAGAATAGCTGAGCACTCTCTAAAAAATTCCATGTTATTGTTTCAATTTATTTTCTAGAATTAATAAGAAGCTATATCACAAGTAAAAGATGTGCAGCAAAAATATTCCAAACTCCTTCTTGGAAGCATGGGCATAGCTCTCCTAAGGGAGGCTTCAGTTCTGCGTATAGAAATAATCTTTCCTCCCAAACATATTGCATAATACTGTAAACATTATTAAATAAACTGAACAATGCAAAAGATGAGAAAAAACACATAACCTGTCAGCTGCTCTACTGACAGAATGACTTCCTTATGTATCATTAATACATTATCAGCCAACAGCATCAAAAAAAAAAAGTTGATTTCTCCATCTTAGAAGTCACCTTTAAAAATGACCAAGAGCACTTCATTCCTTTCACAGGGAAAAGGTCTAACACCACAACTTAAAATAATTTTATATATAAAATGATATCTAGCCAAAAAGAATAGGAAACACATGTCATATGCCACAGCCTTGCACAAAGGATCAGCCAGATGTGCCCCTCCCTGCTCAGATGAGCTGCTTAGCCCTTTGCCAGCAGGTCCCTGGTGCTGCTGGCAGCAGCCCTTCCATGTCTAACCAAACCAGGGTTCTGCTCCCCATGCAGGCACTCAGGACAGGAGTTTGGAGAAAATATTTCAAGTCCTGTTGATTTTAAAGTGAATACAGGCCTGTAAGTCAGTACTGCAACTCAAATGCTACTCAACACAATGTGCAAAAGCTCTTTTCCCCTCCTGTCGCTCTGAAACAATACAGATGCGTAAGAGATGGCCATGTCACTTCCACAGAACACTGGCACCACAAAATTCAAATTTATAGTTACATTTTTGGCTTTCAATCCCAGAAAAGCATTTTTGATATCACTTGTAGCTTTCTTAACTTCTGACTGTGAAGCATCACAAACACTTCTCGTAACACTTTAGATCTGAAACTATATGTGGACTATAAACAGCCATGGTTCTTTTCTTCATAAAGTCACTGTATACTATTTTTAAAAAAATAAAGCATCATCTTCCTCTAAGCATGTGTTTTGCTTTTATAGGCTTGCTGACACTTTTATTGTCAAATAATTTGAAACTGCCAGGCAATGAAGCCCATTATGGCCAATATCACAATGGGAAGCAATGCTTTACTTGGGATATCTGAGCCATGTGTATGAATCGTAATGATCCAACCACCAGCCCAACCCAAAGACAAGCTCTTGCAGGCATTTCTCGGGAAGCCTACAGCTACTCCCATGAGCTAACACGTAAAGCTGTCACCTTCCTGCTCAACAGATCTGCTCCGTCTGTACACTCAGAACTCCATCTCCTCACAATAGTAATCCTTCCGCAGTTGCTAACACTGCAGAGCAATGAGTGTGGGGAAACTTGGGCAGATTTCCTCCTAGTGCAACACACTCCAGCACGGGGCTATGCTGAGTGTCACCTGCCTGCCACCCACGTCCTCCCCAGCTTCTGTTCTCAGGACAGAACCTTCTCTTCCCCCTAAGTGGGTCTGCAAGACCCGCAATTAGAAAACTGATATCACCATATCTTACAGTGCCCTCCTCATACCTCAGGTTAAAGGCAAACAGGTATGAATACTGATGCCCTTGACTCAGTGACTTTTATTGAGGTTTTAGGTTTTTGAGCCATTATTAACCAACATGCCTATGAGCAGCCGCGCAGACGAACTGATGCCCAGTCCTAGAAGGGCAGGAATAAAGGTACAACCTTTTCCTCTTCTTATTGCAATAAAAGCAAGTCATCACCAGCTGGAGATTTTATTCTGTGTGACCTTGCTGTACTCTGCTCCAAGTTCACAGAGAGCACTCCATGCTTTACACTTCATGCAGCAATTACATCTTTAAATATTCACACACTAACAAAATCCGAAATTTGTTTGGTTAAACATTTCTAAGGCAATTTCAAGCTTAAGGGACCTAAGTATCAGCACTTCTATGAGATAGAACATTGGAAACATGCCAAGTGATTTGGAAATAGGGTGGTTTAATAGCAGACCACAAGGGTGATTTATAGTAAATGATATCACAATAAGAAAGCAGAAAGTTAAGTGACACACACTTTTTCATCCACTTGCATTCTGACTAGTCAAGAGTTATCAATCAAAAAAAGCAACACCAAGTAAGGTCACATCATAAAGCCCAACAGAGAACTAGAACAGTACAGTGTAAAGTCCTACCATACTCAGGAAGGTTTTTAAGAGGTGTCCTGCTGTGACCAGCTTCCATCTGGCATGTACCAGGAAAGCTTGTACTGGCTCTGTCTTGAAGCCAGGCTTGGCTTGCTGACTTAAGTCCGAATTTTGTTGTCAGCACCCCTAGAGCCAAGAGTAACCTTAGAAAAATGCTAAAGAATATTTTTTTGTGTGTGTAAGAAATGGAGTTCTGGTATTCACAATGGTTTTTGTTTTAAGCCTTCAGTTCAAAAGAAGCTCTTGTAGCCCTCACAGGTGATGTAATTACAGAGACAGCAAATGGCTACATAACTATTCTTTAGCTGCAATTTACACAACCATGTGGCCCCATATTTTTTTGTTTGCCCTGAACTGTGCCGTTTCATCTTGCCAACCTTCTCCACGACTTCCTATCTTTTCTTCTCTTGTAGCACTGCCTCACCTAAGGCCTTCCCAGACTATTATAGATAACAGGAGGCTTGTCTCAACCCTCTCTCACAGAAAACAACAAGATACGCTACTAAGCTTTGCTCAGAAAGGAAGAGGGTGGAAAGAAAACCCTGCCTAGGATCTCCTCTCAGTACAGGAGACACAGAGCCACTGTCCCCTGGCAGCAGGGCCATGTGGAGAGGAGCAGCAGCAGCAGGCGAGCCCAGCCCTGCCCCGTGCCCCTGCCCCACCAGCCCCACGGCCAAGCTCCCCAGACAGCAACACTGTGTGGAGTGTCCTCTCTCAGAAGGAGTTGAGCCACACAGAAGAGCTTCAGGTGCATTTACCTCACAGGATATAAAATCTCAGTCTCACCGAGTTCACCAAATGAGCTGCATATAAGAGGTAGATCAGTAAACACTCAGGTATTCTAGTAAAATTTTCCATGCTATTTTCACACACAGGTTAAGAAGAAGTCCCCTGCTGATATTTATCTGTTGTAGTATTTATCTCTTGAAGGCATCTAAGAAAACAGCCTTAAGCTTCTGCACTAAATAAATCAATTTCCCTGACCAAGCATAACCCCTCTTCCAGCGCCATCCATTTCACATTAATGCTTTATTATAAATGCTACATTTGTCAGAGCAAAGAGCAAAACCCCTTTTGATTGGCTTGGTCACAGCTGAATTCACCCAAACACCATCTCCCAGTGTTGTGGCTAAGTAGAGGGATGCCTCCAACACAGCAGTGCTGCATACAAATAAAGATATTTCCAACACCAAGCTGGCATTGTTGGGTTAGAAGAAGGAGGTGGCAGCAATGAAGGCTTCACAAGATGCAGAAGGCGAAGTGCCAGTACTGCCTACTTAACACCTCTGCTAGATCTACACAGGCAGTATGCCAGAGATCAGGAAAAGTCTCATGTGAAGTTCTGACAAAAGGGTTACCTGTTTGACTCGTCTTTTTGCTGAATGGGTGATTTTTTTGTGGCTTTATTTTCCTAATTATTATCCATGTTTAATAGGCATATTTAATAAGCAACAGTATTCTCTTTAGCAGGGACAATTTTTTTCTGAAAAGTCAACCTAACAGAGATGTGGGCAAACCCCCAGTTTTGGCTGGTTTCCACCTGTTAGGAGTTTCCCCAGTGCAAAGGTGGTATCTGGGGCATTCATGGCTCCGGCTGACTTGCTTGAACAAGGAGCAAGGATGTCAGAGCTGCAGGGAAGAGAAAGTAGCAGGCAAGGAGAAACCCGCATTGGCAGCTGAATACTTCCAACCAAACAGAGGACAGCAAACTTCATTAGCTCCCCTACAGAATGTGAGATACCAGCACAAAGTAACAACAACACAGCTATATTTTCAAGTTACTGAAGTTTTGCAGTTAACTAAACCAGTTCATTTCTAGATGTCTACTGAGAAGTGCAAGAGGTACCTACTGAAAGTGAACTGTCGAAGTTCAGTACTTGGAACGTGGGCTGCCATTCTCAGGTGCTAACATTTTGACTTAGGAGCCATAGCTTTCAGCAGCTTTTTTTTTTTAAGACACAGACCTGTTTTCCCAGTCTGGACAAACAACCACCAGAGATCACAGGAGTAGGACAAGTGTCAGACCTTACTGACTGATTTTTACTGCAACCACTGTCAAGTTTTCTTATGTGTGTTGCATGTGCATACTCACATGTGTCCATGTAAGTAAAATGCTTTTTTTTTTTCCCCCCATGATGAAAATTGGGCCAGTGTCCAATGGTAGAGGGGAGCCATAGCTTTCAGCAGCTTTTTTTTTTAAGACACAGACCTGTTTTCCCAGTCTGGACAAACAACCACCAGAGATCACAGGAGTAGGACAAGTGTCAGACCTTACTGACTGATTTTTACTGCAACCCCTGTCAAGTTTTCTTATGTGTGTTGCATGTGCATACTCACATGTGTCCATGTAAGTAAAATGCTAACACTTTTTTTTTTTTCCCCATGATGAAAACTGGGCCAGTGTCCACTGGTAGAGGTTCTTTTAGGTTTTTAGACATCCTATAGTTGTTCTTGGGGTTGTTCAAGCAACGTCCAAATTATCAGTTCTCAAAGGGAATCAAGTACTCTACAGATCATGGCAACTGAATGCAAAAAAATTAGACGACTTCTGCTAACCTTTCCATGTACAGGTCCAAATACTCAAGCCAAGTGCACAGTAATGAAGGCAGCAACTAGTATTTCAGAAAAGAAGGCTGCCCATTGCCTAGCCAAGCACATTATTTTGCCAATAAGAGCATTTTTCCTACTCAGAAGAAATACCTACTCTTCGTGGCAGGACCTCTAGCTGAAAGTATAGTACTGCAATGTACAATTTCACAAATATTCTTGCCTTAAAGACCTAAACTGGCTCAGCCTACACATGGAGCAGTATTACACCAGAAGAACTCCTCCTGAGGCCCCAGCTCTGCAAGGCTGTGCCTCCATCATGGAAAACAAGAGGTTCTATGAACAGATACAAGAGAAGATCCAACACTGCCCTGGACATAGGGGCTGGGAACTACATCTGGTTTAGGGGGATACACAAAGGGTGTGTTGGAGACTTTACTGTACCTTCCCTCTGAGCCACACAGTGGTTTAAAAGCCAGGCAGACTCATCTAAAACTCTATTTTGGCCTATACAATTGAACTCCCTATACCAAGAGCAAGAAGATTTTGCTGCTGAAATCCATCCAAGGTAAGTAAAAACCATCAAAAGTACCTCCATCACACTTTGTGTGTATCTGCATTAACAAAGACCACTGGCATTTATAAATGATCAACATTAAATCAACAGCTACTAAAAAATACTTGGGTTTACCCTGCTTGTTTTCTTTAAAGAGATAAACGCTTCAGTCAAATCAGTCCAAGGGCAGCCAAAGCAACTTCACGCTCTCAAGGTTTTCTCAGGCTACACTGGGAATGTTAAGCTAGAACTGTGACAGATAAGTCATTTACAGGTGACAACTTTAAAAAGACATTTCACACATGCTATAGAGAGCACAAAATTAAGAGGCAGACCATAAGACAGCACTTAAAGGAAGCTAAAATCTGTTACAGCAAACACTACTAATACTTAGTGACCTGTGTATTGGTTGAAAGGCTTATACATTTCTGACAGTAGGCAACCTCATAGCCTGAATTAACCAGTGCTCACAGAACACATATTCAATTAGGCCAAAATTATTGTTAATTCTAGCAAATATATTTTTCTATTTTTAATCCAATTCAATTTTTCTAGATTAGCATAAAATTAATATAGTCTATAGGTACAACAAAAATACCTACACTTGATGAAAATAGTAAATATTAATCAAACCAGGGGACTCAAGCCAATGGAATTATTTCAGAAATGGATAGCCTGTTGATTTTGCAATCAGACAGTAAGTAGTAGCAATGTACTTCATATTATTATTAGAAACAAAACCATAACCAACAAGAAGTTGTTTCAAAACTGCAGACTGAAAGGTTAAAGCTAACCATCATTTTTGCATATTATTGCAGCACCAAACTTCAAAATGCATAGAAAATGCACGAGGCCAAATGAAAATACTAGTCTTACCCACATAAAATAGTTGAACATTTACCTCTGACACATTAATATCCTGGGATCTTAAAAGCAGTGCTTTCAAGAAGTAATAAATACAATATTTTGTTCCGTAGGATAAATTGTTTTAATAGTAGACCATGAAGTACTTGGGGTGGAAAAGGGAGGACTTCTGTTTGATTGGTCAGTTCCTGCTTTTTTAATGCAACATTGCCCCCACCTGGACAAATGAATTTCCATTTAAAGGTTGGCATGAGTATTGTAAAACTTGATGAAACAGCATAAATTCAAAAAAAAAAAAGTTTGGAAAAGAGTCAAAACAAACTTGTATCATCTTTCGTAGTATGGTTTTTTCAAGCTCACATAAGACTTTTAGTTGACTTATTTAAAGTCTTCTCAATATTTTCCTGAAATAATAGTCACTCAGTACTCAGGAAAAACCCTTTTATATTATACACTTACTCATTCCTGCAAAAATGAGAATAATGCATTTTCTAAAAATACTGTATAACAGTAAGATAAATACACTGATGTAGTTCCAATGTGTATTTCATATGCATGTTTTGTGTGTATATAAAGGATAAATGCACACAGCTTATGCAGAAAATGACATCTTTTGATTGTAGAAAAACATGTATTATCCTTTTAGATCAAAGAAATAAAATTAGCAAAGTAACTTCTATTTTACCTAATAGAAGTTATTCATGAAGCTTAGCCTTCATGAATAACCACGACAACTGAATCTGACCAGTTGCTGCAACAAGCAACTTTCTTTTGCAATATTTTTCACACACCTTGCAGTGACAAACAACTCCAGGAAAGCCTGAAAACTATCCTTTGTCTCTTCTGAGTAATTAAAAAATAAAAAGTCCCAAACATTTAGCATCTTCCCTCTCCTTTTCATCCACAAGAACCTTTCGCAACTCCCTGTACTGCAGTCAAGAAAAACTCCCTATGACCTATGACAAACAAAGCTTCTGAAAAGAGGAGTGCCAGAAATTAAAGAACTTTTGACGATACCAAAAGTTATAGCAATAAAAAAAAATCTATTAAAAGGTACATCAACGTGCCAATTGAAAGGTAATAAACCCAAGCATAACACACCTTGAGTGGAATGCACATTACACAGATAGAGGCAGTGTTCTTGGAAGGCTGCTGTCCCTTGGCTCAATCATCATCTCTTTCCAGAGAGCACTTATTTTAGTGCCCCCTGGTGTCAATAGTTCTGATGCCTTACATTTGCACTAGCATATTAAGGAAAGAAATAGAAACAAAAATATTCCTCAGACTTAAATTATTCTGACAGAGTCCCTTCACAACACTAGACTGCCTTCCATATCCCCAACTCTATTGCTTGACTAGGCAAATAACAACACCCGTTAGTACAGCCAGGATATATTTAAACCTTTAACACAGACGCATTATGCTTTGTACTTTTATGACAGAATGTGCTTGATTTTGTGACACTAAGAAAACTTGCCAAGTGCTTAAATTCTGGTACTTGAATGCAGTAAAAATATTTGCAGGTAAAACTTGTTTTACTGCCATCACCAGCAGGCTGTGGAAACAGCAGTGAGCTTTTGCAGCAAGAACATTCTGCTTCACCAAGGGCACTATACTCTTCCCAAGGCTTTCACTGAAATCACGAAGCTTGGATGTGAGAGTGTTAAAAGAAAGTCAAATCAAATGAAAGGTACCACCTGACAATCTAACCTGCTTCCATTTAAACTTCTAAAGTTAGTTTTATTTTATCAATAATAGGTAATCCCCCCATGAACACAAGTTCAATGGTCTCTGTCCCTGAGGTCTGCCGCAGGCACCGCACAGCCTCGGGGCTCCGCTGGCAAGGGTGCTGTGGGTGGGGACCTGCCCACGCCTGGGAGAAGGAGACCACACCACGCACCCTGGCAGGCCTTCATAAACTGTGACTGAGGAGACTACTGAAAAATGTTTCAGAGATGGGTGCTTCAGCAGAGCAGACAATTAATTTCAGTATTTCGCAAAGCAAGAAAGGACCAACTAATCCTCAAAAATGTCATCAAGCGCTTGAAGGTCAGTGAACCTGCCAATAGAAGTTGCTTACTAAAGGCTGAATTTTCACTGGGACACATTTGTCAAATGCCATAAAAAGACCAAGACCTGCATCTCACGATAACTGCAGAAAACCATCTCAGGTAATAGCCGTATCTATTGCAGTGACATCTGGGGTCAGGCTTATTTTCTCACATTTCTATTATTTACGCGTGAGCCTTATCATGAAGAATCAATCTTTATTTTAAGATCACAGAAGCATTTTCTATTTGTCAAACGTTGCAGGAGCCCTGCTGATCAACTGCAATAAAACAATCAACTCCCGACGTGCCTCCGGCACACAGCAAGGCCAAGAATCCACAAAGGCAGGCTGCACGAGCCACTAGGCAGAAAACTGAATGCAATAAACTATCATTTTCCTGAATACTTGCTCAAAATCAGAATGTGAAGTACACACTTTAGGTTCAGCACCTCCAATGGTTCCTACAACAAACCACTGAACCACAGAGGTGAGAAGAGACATTTGCCTTGCCCCAGACTTCCTCTGCCGTACCCCATCTACTCCGATGGCCACTTTGCTCCTTCCCTGGCAGCCATGGTATGGAGTCACACTGCTGCACTGGTAGGGCAGGGGAGAGGGCAGAGGGAAGGATCCAAAAGGATTTTTTTCCTTCATTTTTAAGAAAGCAGATGCTTCCATTTTTCAGAAGGCAGATGTTGATTTGTTGAGGCCAATGTTTTTTGCACAAACACACTGGCTTTGACTGAACTTGTCATGGATACTACTTCCAAGGGCCAGGTAACAACTTCCAGACAAAGTCATGAGATCACTTTGAGAAGAGCTGAAACCAGAGGTTTCCATATCCAATGAGGGGTCTCTAACTACTGAACCAATCTCTTTCTCCAGTGGAAATAAAAGTAAAATAGGTGCAAAAGAAGAGATGGTGAGACACTTGCCCAGGAAGAACAATAATGCAGGGGACACCATCAATGGACAGGAGCCCCAGGTGCTCATTTGATCTTTATTTTTTGCATAGCAGGGAATGAGGTCTCTGCTCCTTGAATTTGGGGGTTGGTTTCTTTTTCTTTTTGAATATCAACTTAACTTCATTGTACTCCCCACTGAACCTTGAAAGACCTTCGGTTATCCAAACTGGACTGTAGGAGCTGAAAAGGATGCTAAAAAAAAACCAGAAAATTTGGTTTGGTTACATTCTGGCTCTGGTCTTGATGTAGGCCTCTTGTGTGCAAGGCAGGAGACTGCAAACTACAACAACCATTTCTGCCTATGACTCCACTTTTCATATTACAAAATGAAGTTTCAACTTCCCTACAGAAACAGCAGGCATCTTGGCACACAAATAATGCAGTAAATCGGTCTTGGGCTCAGTTTCTATCCAAGCTGTCACAGCTTCAAAATGTCAGAAGAAAATCAGTATTTGTACATTAGCCTGACTGTATGTCATCACTGCAGGCATCATGACTGGCAACGTTCTGAGTAGAAGATTCTATTTAAAGGTAATACCAACAGAAAGGGTAGAGTGCCTAGAATTGTGATTCACCAGGGTGGTCAGCCTACCCAGTTATCTGCATGACCTTTTTGACCACAGACACAACAGACACTTGCTTGGGAAAAGTGCTTGGTTTAAACCACATTGATCATACTATTGAAATGTTTGCCACACAGTACCTGAATTATTTATATAAACCACTGACTGGCTCTTACTGCAATATTTACTTCTATCAGTCTCAAGTTAAGTGCACATACCTATTGAATTTCTAAACTTCCCTAAAAATGTTGATTTCTATTGATTTCATAATGTTTTGTGTTAGTTAGATAGTTTATTTTAAATATTTTATAGACTGAAAACAACAGCTCTGCTTAGCAATAAAGTCCACATTAACAAAAAGTGGCAGAAATTCTCTTCACAAGTCCTTGCCTTGCACAGAGATCTTTTAGCACAGAAGCTGTACCTGTAAAAATGTGTATTACAGTGCAGTACCAGAGGTGTAATTCCATACCAGTTTCTTACATAAGCAATAAATCCATTTGAAACTAGATTTTCAAAAATCAACATCATAAAACCATGCTGTTCTGAACATGCCACTGTTTTTAAAGGAAGAGTCAAAATCTAAATAATCAGAATAATCAAAATCTAATTAATCAGAATAAAAATCTAAACCACATAAATTTAAGAATGCAACAGCACAGCTATTTTGTCTATGATCTCCTGTTGATACCACCAAATCCTTGTGACTCATATTCTAAAAGGGAAAAAAAAGCATTCACTTGGGTGTTTCAAAGCAGCAAATCATTAGTCTTCCAAATGTACTTTTGTTAACATTCAGGTGCTTTGACAACTTCCTTACTAACACTTACTGCACTGCACTGCTTTGTACATAAAAAACCCAAGCAGCAAATTTCCACAAGGCTCTTGAATGTTAAGCCATATGCACTAAATAATGTTAAGAAAAAGACATGAAATTCTACTGAATAATTTAACAAAAATGATACCAAGTACGCAATCTGCTGATTCTATTCCACGGAAATCTATATAATCCTCAAAATAGTTTTATACCAAAATTCTGGCAGAAACAGAAATAACCATTAAAACACCTCTACCTCTTTTTCACCAGAAGTAAGTTAATTTTTTCCTTATGTTCAGGGCTTCCTAAGATTATCCAACAGAGGGCTCCCAGTAGCTATTAGAAAGCTTAATTGAGAGACAAATATAGGAACTCTAACATACACACACAAATCAGCATACTGTCATTTTCATAACCCTTTCTTTATGCACATACACATGCACCAATACCCAATTTAGACATTTGTAAAAGCATACAGTAAATCCATCCAGGTAGTGCCTTGTCACAATCTGTATGCTGTTAAAGTACTGTAGCTCAAGATATTTTTCCAAAACACTATTTTTAACTGTGAAAAACAAGTGTGTTTTTAAATTGTCTTTACACAAATTAAGTGACATTTTCATCTTATTTACTTACTCCCACTTCAGGAAAATAGTGAGAGAATCACGTGGAGCAAAGCTGGATTGCTGCTTGAGTATCAGCAAGTGCGAGGCGCAGGGGCAGAGACTGAAGGCTGGACGAGTGCCCACACACATGAAACATTCACTTGCTAAAGCTAATCTGCACCTGACAAAATTCATCTCATCAAGACAAAGATGCAACTGGACCATCTCACCAAGAGGATATTTCAAAATTAGGTTAAACTCTGTTCTCTTTGTTGAGATGACTATAGTGGGGTTGCAGAACGGTAGTTTAGAAATGCTTAAGTAATCAATGTACTTGGTAGATTATGCTCTTCTAACACTCAGATATCTGAGGCTAATAAAACCCATACTTTTCTTTTTTTTTTTTAAGTTTTTGCCAATACAGCAGGAAATCTGAGCTTGCAAAGAGTCTCTGCATATGCTCTTGGGGTTTAGTAAAGACTTCAGCCATCCACTAAACTGTCCTCAGAGTCTGTAACTAAAAGGGTCCTATGTGTACCCTTTACCCAGAGGTCTCCCAGTAATACAATTCCCCTTATCATTTAAAGGCCTTGATCTTAAATATCAAACATCACAATGCATTGTGCCATATCTTCTTTCAGTAACATAACCTGAGATTTCCCATAGGCTACGAAGTTTTTTTGAACTTTTAATTAAGTTCCACAGCCAATACAGTATCATATTGGTGTGTCCTGCCTGATCAAAAAAACCTCACAGCACATTATCTGCTCAAACACAATGCCATCATAAGTTAAAGCTATTGTCCTGCAATAAATTAACATTAGGATTTGATTGCTTTAGTAAGCTATTCACCAGAGATGAATGTAATACAAACTATTGTACAAGAAGCTTTGAAAAAAGTTTTTACGGTATTAAATTACCTCTCTGTATTTATGTAAATTCATTCTGCAACACCTGCAGATGTGCCCAGAACATTAGCCAACGAGGCATATTTTTTTTACTTCTGAGGTTCCATTTGTTTTCCATAATAGCTTTTCAGCTTATCTATGATAATACCGATTTGTTTTCTTGCACACCTTCACAGCTAACCCTGAAAATACATACCTGCACCCTTTTGCACGTGGTACAAAAGCAATCTAATAGATATCCTCCACTGCATGTTGGTGATTAACTCCTCCAAAAGTAATTCTGCACTTCTATAAATGCAGGCTTTACACCACAGTCTTAGCAGGTGAACTCCAGAAGTTCCACTCTGCTGTGTTACACTCCACACGACTAGGTCTGTCCTTCAATTTATAGCAATGCATTTGGTGCTTTCATTCCCCCTGCTTTTATCTGCAGTCACACTGCAAAGCAGGCAGACTTGTAATGCACGTAGATAAAAATGTATGGTATTTGCAACTATATTATGGCAATGCTAAACTCTAAGCAAAATCTTTTTAGAAATTTTGGCACAATACAGAGCTAGAAGCACCCTGCCCTAAGCTGAACTAAGATGAGTTTGACCTTCTTGCATATTCAAGTCTACTTTCAGGACAGGGTGTCTGGGTGCACAGAAGTGTTTGGAAGATACTGCAATTTGATACAATTCTTTAAAAGTAGCCAGCGCTCTCTCCACCTGCTTACACCATCATCAGAGCTGAAGTCCGGATCCGAGGCTCAATTTTTGCATCTGCCCTTGTACTTTGGATACAGTCATTCCCTAAATTAAATTCTAAGTGCCTTTGGCATGAAAGTGTTGAAAACAATCTCTTGCTTCCCTTTCAGCTGGAGATGGAGGTGTACAGGACCTTTGGAAGAAAATGCTAGCATGCAGTATTACATTCCATTTTAAAGATTTGGACTTTCATCATTATGCAGCCATCACTCTACTAATTAAGTCCAAGAGTACACACAATGGGAGTATGGAAGCAGCAGCAGTGTAACAAAAATATTAAGCAAGGTCTAGCCTTTACTTACCACAAGTCTCCATCTTCAATAGTTTTATCATTTGGGGCTCCAGCATGGCCATAGTGTAGAACAGATGAGTTCTCCCCACTGAGAAGTGAAAACAAAATTCAGCATGATGAATGGAAGAAGAAATATGGACATACACAACATAAGGAGGAACACTGTAAACACGTGACATTGTAAACATCAGTGTATTCATATATCACACACAGTTGTGAGTGTCTGTGAGAACTGCCATAGGCCCTGCCCCAGCGTGGGCTGTAGCTTGCTCAGAAGAAATGGGTACAGAATGGGCATTTTGCCTCTCTGCAAGACATGACCTTTCTGCAGAAGGAACTCAGCACAGTTCATGTAAATACTTCCCACATCCAAAACAAGTGTCAAGGAAGCTATTATTCAAGAGCAATTCTTCAACCTATACCCTTTTTTAATTACTAATTTCTATGTTTCTCTATTTGAGGTTAAGCATTCTGAGGCATAAACCCCAAACTTCCACTGGAATCATATCTGACATGTTTGAAACGGTCTAGGAGTCATTTGGAATGGAAAAATTCAGCTGTTCAAGTAAACAGTTCCAGTTCACCTCTGGCATGGCAATGTATGATCTCTGCTGGAGCAGCTACACTGCATGCTGCTCAGGGAACACTCACAGCACACGGTGTCAGCAGCGATAACGTGAGAACTGCCACTCTATTCTCACCTCCTATTTAAAACCACATTACAAGGACTTTTATTCCTGGAAACCTTTCAGACTAACCTGCTGATTCACAGGAATAAAACATCTCCAGAGAAGGATGGACCCCTCTTCTGCACTTCTGAAGCTCCATGATCCATCCAGTGACCTACATTTGTCCTTGGCATCCTCTACGGTCTACTGATATTCCTATGGGTCTATCAAACATCAGTTAAAACTAGTAAAGATCTTGAGCTTTAACCATTTGTCTTTTACTGTTCTCCTCAGTCAGATGCTCTCTCTTTTTCTCTTCAAAAAGCTTGAAGAATTATATCATATTCAAAATACATGTGTTGGGAGAGGGTTATGGTGGCAAATCTCTGACTCTTCCATCTGACCTGCCAGTCTGTGTCTCACCTTTCACCAAAACTGTATTGCTCATCCTGTTCAAATTTGGTTTTTTATTTTTTAGCATATAAGAATCACTATGTAATAAGGCAGTGAAGGACAAGACTCATGGGAAAGATTTTCCAATACAAAATTTTCTGTTACTTCTTGAAATTATGCACACTACAAAGGGAAAAACAAAAGTTGTTAAATCAAGTGTTTAAAAAATGCACAGAACTAAGGCTGCCACAAATTCATTTTGTGATGCTGGTGCAATGGCTTAAGCCCAGTTTTACAACTGGCTACTAGCTGGCTGCGTTTTACTTCCTGGATGTTGTGCAGGTAACTACCAACAGCCCCATGGAGCCTGCACACAAGATGAAGACGGATATGAGCTTCCCTCTGAGATGTCCTGTCTCCCCGGCACTGGTAGAATAGCTCCTTCTGGCCACAACTGCAGTTTTCCATTCCAGCAGACTTTCAAACTGAACTTTTGCTCTGTCTTAGATCTCTAACAGGTCAGTGGACTGCAATCCAAAGGGCTGTCTGTGAGAGGCGCCGAGTGCGGCAGGGACCGCGCTGCCGCCGCAGCCATCTCCTGCCACACGCGGGTGACACAGTGGAGACAGATCCCACCTCCAGCTTGTCAGCCTGAGGAGAGGTGGCCACCATCACTGCCTGCCTCAGAACTGTTTCCCAGGGAGAGAGAGATAGTTTTGGGAGGGACGGCACTTGGCAGCAACTGGAATGACCTTGTTGCTATGTATGACACTGTTTGTGAACCCAGACACTTGGCATTTAAGGAAAAACACCAATAATTACAAAATCCCAACACCTGGCATGCACACACACACACACACACACACACACACACACACACACACACACACTCCACTGCAGTTTGTCAGGATTTTAGCTGCAGATGCTGTTCCTTATCTCCCTCTAAAAATAAGGATAAAACAGGAGAAGCCAATAGCACATGCATATATTTATGATCAAATTTTAAAAATTATCATGAAGCTTAAGGGCATGAGTCCATGCTAACGTATTTGCAGATAGCTTGTTTACTTATCATCATATGCTGGCACCCTTGGTGCCATATACCACACCAGCTGAATAAACAAGTCATATATTCAAATATGAGTGCTGTGCAAAGGCTTTCAACAATAGGCAGTGCAAATACAAAGATGGGGGATTACTTTTGCACATTTTAATGTAAAGGTGTTAGTTTACAAAATATTTCCGTAAGGTTTGGCACCAACTGTTACAGAAAACGCAGGAAAAATCTGTTTTTCAGCACTGTTAGTGAAGCGTTAAGCAGCACACAATATTTCTTGGCATCTGAGACTCCTTATCTGTCACACACATCTTGGCTCTGTCTCGTAAACGGGACGGTACCACAGAGAGCACAGTTGGTGCTGAAGACCAGCTACGTGCACCGTATGCATTCCAGGGTTTTGTCCAATTGAAGTGATTAGGGTGAGGAGGTCTGCACACTTGGGACTGGCTCTGGGCAGGTCCCCCGGCGCTGAACACCCATGAGCAACTGAGGCATAGCAGACCTGTTCCTGAAAGTGCTCCTAGATGTTTTTCACACAGAAGAAATCCAGCAGGTGCACTCCAGGACTAGTCCCTGGCTCTGAGCAAAGCCCTGCAGCTGGGGACAAGTGGGAGATCTTGCTTCAGAAATATTACTAAATCAAATTAAAACACAGGTGTGGACACACCTCCAGTCGGTTCCTGCCAAGAGGTGCAAGCCCAATCTTCCTCACAGGAAGTGTCTTTACCATTTTCAGATGAAGGCAGGAAAGATGCTTTACGAGCAATGCTACAGAAGAGATGCATACCCACAAGGTAAATGCTACAGCCAGCCAGAAACTGTTCATAATGATTCAATTAGACTTTCAAGGTGGCTTCAAAACAATTTAAACAAAACCCCCAGCCACTGGCAAAGCAAATGAGCCTTCCTGTAGAAGCTTTTTCTTTTCTTCCTAGGGAAGAACAGCCAAAAGGTCTGGTACTGGAGCACCAAAGCTGGGGTTTAAAATGAAGCACTGTGGAGAGGTGTGGATCATTGGCAGCTCTGTTGCCTTCCTGGAGGTCAGCACCTCTGAAAACAACCACATGTGGGGACGCCAATGTCTGCCTTCAGGCAGCCAACCTGAAAAACTCTCAAAGAGATTTCTGTGCATCTATTTTTTATTCCACTAATAATCTGCCTCTAACTGGTGCCAAAGTTGTGTTTGTTACAGAAAGAATTGCGTGAAGCGGTAGAAAAGCTGCAAATTAACACCACTGAGAATGCAAACAGTAGGAAGAGATTCAGATTAGTAGAAAAAGGAAAAAAGTCCCCAAAATACATTTTTGATCCTGAAAACAAATCAGGAATTAAAATGAGGAGGAATATCAGCAATATTTTAAGAAGAGAACTAAGCTGAGTATCAAGCACTACTAAGGGTGCACCCCTATATTAAGACCATCTAAAGAAACACCAACAGAGCATTAAGCAAAACAGCAAACTATTTTAATAATGATCTAAATAATAAAACCTATCCAGAAGGAAGCACTAACAGCGTTCTCTCCACTTTTTCATCTAAGAGATGAAATCTCAAAAAGTTGTATTATAAAGAAAGAAAGCCAAATTCTGTAAGCATCCTACTCTAATCCCAAAAGCTTTGCTTACAGTGATCCTTAGAGGAAGGCATTTTACTGCACTGTGTTACTCTTAATCACTAGTGCCATCTGCTGAGAGCTGTCACCTGTCTAGAGGCACGTGTCAAGAAGATTTGAACCTACATCTAAGATGCTGCACTATCAAGCAGCAGCTGACCATGGCTTTGGAGGTGGATGCAGAGACAACGATGCCTTCACCTCCATCTAACTCCAGCTGGAAACTCTGCACCTGGTTACCAGCGGATTCCATCCACCGCAGGGTCACCAGGACGCACTGTGCATGTCATTTAACCTTTGTTTTCCCCTTGGTAAAAATGGGTGCTTGGTACACTATGACACTGCATCATTAGCATTTGAACACTAGTCAGAAGTCAACACTTCATAGATGAGTGCTAATATATCCAGGTACGTTTATCAAGTACTACCACTCTCACTTAACTGCACCTACGTGACGTCTGTTTGCATCTCAGACCACTTACAAGATGACAGTGTTTGAAAGCGTCGTTAACTACAGGACTAATCTTGCTATGGGACGACCTGTGATGATAATATATGTGTGTTGTAATTCCCAACTGGACAGTGAACGCATGCAAGTGGATACATAAAGCATATTTAGTCACACCAAATATTCATTTATCATCTTCTGAGGAGTGTAACAGTGGACAGGGACAGCAACAAATGCACGCACTCAGCGCGTGCCAAGTGAATTATTTCTGTACCAAGTAGAGTATTGATTATGCTTCATTTCCAGCTTAGTGAGCATCTTTTCTAAAGTCTGAATAACAAACTTGGTTTTAATTTAAAAGTATGATTCTCTTCTATGGAAATTATTATCAGGCATGTAATCTAAAAAGCAAAAACCCTGTCAAAATATCAGTTTTGTCACAAAAACAACAAAACTCAGCATGAATAGAATAAAACAAAACTAGTCAAAAATCCTAACCGCAAAATCTATTTTTCATCATAAATGTAGCTAAGTGTAATATTTACAATACATGACACTGTTATGGTAATAAAAAATGCCTATTATTTTTGCCGTTATTACATTAATTGAATTCTTTAAATAGTTCTACTTACATTCATTTTATTAGGACCTATCTTAAAACTGTTAATATTATTCATTCTTACTTCATCACTCATAGTCAGAATATAGCAGTTTATGGGCAAAGGCCTTTGTATTCTATCTTACCTATTTTTTTTTTAAATGGAGTCTGTCTGCACTTTTAATTGTAGTGGTGTGGTGCAATGCCAGCTCCCAGCTACAACCGTGAGTCACAGTATCGTTGGGATCCTGCATTGCAAGGGCAGCCTTCCTCCATGTATTAAATACTCCAGTGGTTCAAAGGCAGCTCAAACCCCACACCTCTGCTCTGCTAAGCCCCTCCAGCATGATGCAATGGGGACATCCAGGAAGCGCCTGTCATCACCCACTTCTGAACCACCATTGGGGCTTTCCTCCTCCTGGGTTCCCTGAGTCATGTAACCCAAGTCCTGGGTTTTTAAGTCCCGTGAAGAATTTAGTCTGTTCCCACACATGCCCACAGTAGATGTTCCGATAGGTCAAGGCCATTGATGTTCTCTAGCATTCAAACCAGATCCTGCAGCACAGGTTCTTATTTACTGCAAGTGACTGTGAAGTCTGTAAGACTGTGAAAAACCATACACTTGGAAAACTTGATTTTATCACCACAGCCTGTGACAATACTATAAAGATGGAGTCTAGTTTCAATGGGATGCTAATTCTCAAGTTATACTATGGTGCTTAAACCCAGAAACTTTTCAGACAATTTAGATGCACAATTTGCCATAAAACTGCTCATGCTCCTGCTGCAATTTTGCATATAAATTGGAAAACTGCATTTACAAATAAGCAGTTGAGTAAACAGCAGAAAGAAGCAAAGATGCTAACTGTCCTTATTGCCTCCAAAGCAATATAACATTGGCATTAATGTAAACATTAGTTTTTGTAAATGTGACTTCGGTGTAGGGCAAATGTTTGTGAGTAGCAGCAGACCTACAAGTCGAATGTATACACCAACATATATGCCTCATCTAACTGTCATGTATCTCCGATTAGATTAATTCCACTAAGTAAGATTAATCTCTCCACAAAGCACACAGCTGTCCTTCAACACATACCCTGCACTATTTTCTTCAAATTCTGCAAATTAAAAATACACATTTCTGCAACTGCAGGGAGAACTTTTCTAACACTTTCCCAAATGCAATACCTTCAACACTAGCTGTTCAGCAAGAAAAAAAGAGAGAAAAAAAATTTTCCACTTTCCAAAAAGTTTCATCTAATCACATCCTAACCTTTGAGGCAAAGAATTGTAAGAATTATATTAAATACTTAGGATGTATTTCACAGAGAGCATTTTTGAGCAACAGAGAATAGCTCTAAAGCCCTTTTGCATAACACTATTTAATAAAAAAGGCAACTGCAGCACAGATGCGAGCATAAACATGATCTTGGCAGCAGCAGCAGCCACTGGGGAATCTACGGAGTGCAGCAGACTCTGTAACCGAGTTATTTCTTTAAGACACAGCACTAGCCATCTTCCTTTGGCTTTTCCATAGGAAGCAGATCAAACTCACTCTGGTGGTACTTGCAAAGACATCATGTGCCTAAAAGGAATAATTTTATACATATCCAGTGGGCAACTGACCATAAAGATTGCAAAGGTTCAGTACAAGCCATCGACCTACCTGCCACAGATGCACGTGTAGGAAGTGTGGCGCATGCCACCTCGAGCGTAGCAGTAGTGCTGGAACAGGCTGCAAAGAAAGAAAGGTGGTAATTAATAATATATTCAAACCCACAACAAGACAGGGAGAAAAGCAAGTCTTGCTTGAGTACAGCTGTGTTGGTGCAAATCCCCAGCTCCCTGATGAGGCTCTCTGCCCATTTCTGCTCAGCTGAGCGCTTAAATTCACCCCCATCCACAGCTCACTAGTCCTGTGGAGCGGCACGCGATCTCCACAAAGCCCATTAGGCAGCTCTGCAGCGAAGAGGGGCTCAAGTGCAGCTTGGTAACTTGAAATAGCAAATTGCTTTCCACTACAACTCAACACAGAATGGCAAATTCGTTGGCATAAAGCAGTTCAGCTGACCATAGAACGACTGGGACGGTAACAGTTAAACGCTGAAGCTGGCCCAGCTCTCCAAAGCAGAGTTGAGAACAGCACTTCTTGCTGCATTTCAAGTACACAATCACATCCACAATCCTTATTTTCAATCCTGCTGCCTTCAGTCTGCATTGTGCAGATTCTGCAAAGGTGAAGTCCAACCAACCTCTCCCGGGGAAGGGGCTCACCAGAGAGAGCAAAACTCTTTCTTCACAATAATTTCAGCAGAAGCTCTCTCATTTTTACCACCTCACTGGTACTCTCTGTTAAAAGCTGAACTAAATATCTGCATATGTGTGAAGCCTGACTTGCATCTGACTGTGCTGTACACCCTCCTCTCCAGACAAGCCAGCAGAGCTCTCCCATCACAACAAGCCAGGCACCTCCTGCTAGTGTCACAGCCCATGCTGGAATAGATGGGCTCACGTTTTCTTGTCTGTGGCACAACAGACACAAAGAAAACGTAAGAGTGTTCCATTTCAGACTGTGGCACTTAAATACCTGTGATCTTCCCCTGCCCAAACATGGGAAGAAAATTAATGCAGGATTAATCCCAACAGCAAGAAGATAATGTGGTAACACTAGGCTGCGTTCTCAACAACCTATAAAGAACATTACAGCACAACATTGCTTGCTTTTGGGGAAGGGGAAGGGGAGCTCTGAGCTCCCCAGCAGTACTCCTCTTGCACTGCCAGCCTGCTGGAGGAGCTGTTTGGCCTTAAAAGCATTAACACGTTTTCATCTTCACTGTCAAGGTCCCCTTCACATGAGGGCAGATGTGCCCAAAGCACAATTAATATAGGATTAGGTGCTTTAAGAGCTAAGCACATATCATGGATCCCTTTATTCTTTTTGAAATATGCTCTAATTACAATCCAATTCCCTTTAATACTGAAAGAATTTAAAAAACTAATTTGTTGTAATACTGAAATAATTTCATTAACAGAGGATAATGGTGTCATTCAAAGAATAGAGATGTTGTGATTTTGTCCTTTTGCAGCAGCAATACACAGAACAGAATTCAAATTCTTTGAAGGATATTAAAGACATTACACACTTGTAAATACAAACCAGATTTAAAAATTTCACTAAAAGACAGTATTTAAAGAGAAACAAACCCAAACATACAAATTAATCACACAAGGAAAAAGAAAAGCCTACATTTAGAGACTTAGCAGGGAGACTTGGTTTATAAGATCTCTTTTCTGCTCATAATGCTCTGGTTTTACAAAGTAGAAATACCAATTTTTGCATTGCCCTAGAAACTAGTAATGGAAAGAGTAGGTCAAATGAGAGAAGCTAAGGAGAAACTCTGAAGCGGTGAGAGCACAGCAGAGAGATCACTAAATTGAGCTAATGAAATTTATCACCTAAACTGTCATTTGCTCTGATGCAAACATTTTTTCACCAAATGGACATTTCATATGGAAGCAAAGTTACAGATCTGCTCTTCCCTGGCATGCTTGTAGGCAAGGCTTACTCTGCAAGATGCTACACTATGCACAAATATTTTACACAATAACATATTATACTGTTATATATGTATAGCTAGATTTTAAGAAGCAACTTTTAGGGTATCTATGGACACTTCACTGTAAATGACTGAAGTAAACTAATCTCCTCTAGACAGCAACTTTCAGTAACCTTCTAAAAAGCTTTAAAAATGAGATAATGAAGGTTGTAAACATCTTTTGATCATCGGTGATGCAGGGTTTATTTTTCTGTATGACAATTGATCACATATTCATGGTTGCAATTTATATGAAACTGCACAGCCAAGTAGTAGTATTCACATTTTGCAGTATTCCCTGATTAGCAGTAAAATGTGATAAGTAAATTAAGACATGCCTTGTATAATCCAACTGTTGCCTGAACTTTATTGCTGTTTTCTAAAAAAGTAACCTGACGATCAAACATTATGGACTTTTCTTTTAAGAGTAAGTAAGAAGTGGTTGTTTATGTGACTGAGCTGAAGACAGTCCATCTCTGCCAGGTAATGAGTTTTATGCTAGCAAAACCACTCACACTACTTTTTAAAATTTACTTTATCATGCTATGACTATTAAAAACATATTCATTCAGTTGGAAAAAACTTCCATTTCTATCACAGACAGCCGACATCCTTGTAGGACATGTTCTAGCTAACTGAAGGATTGCTTAATACCAAGTGTTGGCTTTTCAAAGCTGAAAAATGTATACATAGAATTAGAGAAGCCACCAGTACTTTGTAGTTAAAATCCAGGTTCCACTGGAGTTAATGTAGATTCTGCCACGAGACTTCACACCAGGATTTCACTGTCTAGACACTGCAAGAGTCTTTTTCCAAAAGTGTGATACAAAAGGATAAAGTCTGAAATAGCTGGATGGAATATCATTTAATTTGGGACTCCACATACATTGCAAATCCCACATCATAAACTCCACCTGGCCTTTCTGATTGGAGACATGGATTTAGGCAGTTTTACGTTGGTGCTGGATGCTTTTAATGCAACCAACACAGATACAGAAGTTAAGCATCTCTTTCTCTTCTTCTTCCGTGGGTTTCAAAGCCTCCTGTCATGTTTTATGCAGTATTTCCTTGGAGGGTTTACGTATTACTTACTATGCACGTGCTACCTTGGTGGTGTATACAGATCAGCCACTGGTGTATTTGCATGTCAGATGTTACTTTTCAAATGCATGCAGCTTTGTTTGAGGTGGCATGTGGGTTTGCATTGCTGTTGAAATAACTTTTGTTGCTATTGCTAAATGCAAAGGTACATCCCTGGGTTTGGTGCTTTTTGTTTTTGCCAAAAACATCAGCTGCTTTAATTGATTGACAATACATGGAGGTTGAAGACAGTTCTAAAAAGCTCTTTTTACTTTTAACTTAAAAAAGAGCAAGTATTAGTGACCATCAGCTGAAGTAAATCTGACACGAGTGCACTCGTCCCCACCCCTGAAAATTTGCTGAAGCACAAGGTAGTGTTATCCTCACTTTCTGCTGAGTTCTACCTTATTGACTATACTGACTTGGGAGAGAAGATAACTGATTACAGAAGCAAAGGATTCTTCATCATTAGAAATAACAGAAAAAGTATATACTTATTATTTTGAGATTTTATGGAGTATTGTATACATCCAAACAAAACTCCAGAATGCTTTAAAAACCTGAGCTTCAAAACAGCCTAAAAAGCCATTGAAATAAATTCTGACAAATTAGAAGAACCACTCTGGCAATCATGCTTGTCAGCCTAAAAAGCCATTGAAATAAATTATTTCTGACAAATTATAAGAACCACTCTGGCAATGATGCTTGTGTCTTATGATCATCTTTGGTCCAGTTTCTACCGCTATCTAATGCAAACTGACAATCAGATCTCTGCTATGAATGTAAATTGAAGCAAATAAATAGTTTAATGTCTATGGTTTTCCTAACTTAACTGGATTTATGGAGTAATGGCACTTAAAGCAGGAGGAACAGAAATCTGTAGAAGTCTGTAATGACTTCCCTCACACTTTTTGCTTATTTTCAGATCTTCCTCATCACTAGAATACAACATATCCATACAGACTCAGCAGAGTGTGATTTTTCTTTCCCAGCAGAAGTAAGCCCATAATCTCTAATCTAAATTCTTGTCACTAGCTCTTCTGGAGTTATAACCAATATTTAGAAGAAAACCACATTCTGTATTTCTCAGCTGTTCTCTCCCCAAACCAAGATGCTTCTAGATAAAAAAAGGTTCAATTTCTAAATGAAAATCCAATTTAGTATTTTGGCCCGTATCTTACAAACAGGTAAAAACTGTAATTACAGAAAATGCTGTAAGTATGGAGAAAAGAAAGACAGAGAGGGAACACAAAGCAGCAATAATATCTAACCAAAAGACCTATTAAAAACTTCAGCCAAGTCTCTATAAATTGCCCCATACACTTCTCAGTGGCACCTTCAGTTGTCCCTCTAGTCCAGTCCCA
The DNA here is from genome assembly GCF_000691845.1 of Merops nubicus. Lineage (NCBI taxonomy): Eukaryota > Metazoa > Chordata > Aves > Coraciiformes > Meropidae > Merops > Merops nubicus. Next base: position 35,614 of record NW_008607451.1, on the reverse strand, counting down.
CATCCTTAGTAACTACAGTGAAGTCACACAGAACTAGACATGCAAATCATTTTGGGGTGGAAGAACAATTACTCATTCCAAGGGTTCCCATGAAGGAGGACCAAAACCACTGAGTATCCCTGTTCCTTATGCCCAGATACTGGAGCCAAGTCAGGAACTCCTGCTGGATACTAGCAGTTCAGGAACCAGATTTTTGGACTGTGTATCAGAGAGACTGGGTGTCAGAAATGCAACCTGCCTCATGAAGCATACAACATACAGAGGAGTCAAGGACATACACGGGTCAACCCAACTCCTTAGTAACTACAGTGAAGTCACACAGAACTAGACATGCAAATCATTTTGGGGTGGAAGAACAATTACTCATTCCAAGGGTTCCCATGAAGGAGGACCAAAACCACTGAGTATCCCTGTTCCTTATGCCCAGATACTGGAGCCAAGTCAGGAACTCCTGCTGGATACTAGCAGTTCAGGAACCAGATTTTTGGACTGTGTATCAGAGAGACACAGAATCTCACAGAATGGCTGTCAGAAACGCAACCTGCCTCTTGAAGCATACAAGGTACAGAGGAGTCAAGGACATATACGGGTCAATATCTCATTAAGGTGTTTACCCTGAAAGTATGTTTACACACTCACAAAAAAAAAATCACACTGGGATCACTCACTGGTTTGAGGATGTTTCAGATGCACAATAATTTCTTCAGTGCATCTTTGAGAAAGTTGCCTTCTAATAAAAAGAAACCTTTATACACTTCAAAAACAGTATTCTTTGAACATAGCCCTTGAGACTTGCCTTGAAATGCAACCAGGTAGTTTTGAACTATAAATTGGAAAGCAGAGCAGCTTAAGAGAGTCCTGTACAGAATCTGGACGATTTTCTGTATTTTTTTTTTTGGCAGAAGGGGGGTGGTTATGAGTACAGGTGGAAGATGTATATGAGTATCTGTTAGTTACCTGTGCACTGAATTACTTTTGAATTACAACTAGAACATGCCCTTATGCTTTTGCACTGTGTAAATATCAAGAGTAGCCATGAGACAGGCTAACACTCTAAGGTTTTTTAAAGAATACACAAAAGGAAAAATTTTCCAAAGCTGATCTCTCTATTTATACCAGGAGAGAAAGCCACTGTTTTGATCACTTAGACACATAAAGATCTTCACATGAGAAAGCTATGAAGCCCAAATAACACAAAACTGTTAAGCCACAGTAAATATACCCATGACACCTGAAGTGTTTATACTTAGCATCAAACTAGTCTGGAAGAAACATGCATACAGGAAAGAAAAGCAGGCAGCAGTAACCCAGTAGTGCATATATGAACAAGGTGAGCAGTGCTTCCTTTAATCTCACACTAGATGCTATAAGGTTCTTGAATACAGAGAAATTTTATTTGTTAACCAATTTACATTGTTAATATAATTTATTTTCCATGGGCAGCGAGATGCTTTAAGGCTTACTTTATCAAATCCTATTTTCATTTAGTTCACAACACAACACTGCAGTATGGCAAAACATTTCTGAGTTTGTTTTAATATAAAAAGAAGTCAGTACTTTGCTGTGAAAGAGTAAAGAAGGGTAGTGGAGAAGAGCAGGCAAAATACCCCAGTTTACTGTTAATGAGCAAATGGTGGATTACAAACTTGCACCAGAACAAGAAAGTTAGCACTATGATCAGATGAGCAAGGAGATTTACAAAAGCAATGCTATTAAGTGGGCCACATGACTGGAATTTGTTCAGAACAGACCACATTGCTCCATGAACAAGAGGAAGCAAACTCACTTTTATGCATTGACTTCTTAAACCTGTTTATGCCACTTCTACTGAAAATTTAAGAGATTCAGACCATTGGCTGGGTTATTTTGCACACTCATGAAGCAGAGCTGCTGAAGCTTTTATCAACCAGAAAAAATGAACATAGCTATACTTTGAAGCATCTCTATACCTATATTTAGATGGAACAAACTAGATAATAATAGGCCCTTAGAAGAAAAAAATGTTATGTGAGTTCAGCAGGGATAGAAAAATTGTAACTTCAGCAAACAGGTATGGCACATGAACCTGACAGCATATCAATGTAACTACAGTGCAGAACATCTACAATGAACAAAAGAAAAGCTATGTACATGCAGCATAGAAGTGTGTAGTCTCATCTTTATAACCCAAAATTCCTGTCGGTGTTTCTGAATGCACTGCTTCCCTTTACTTCAACAGATGGCAAACCCAAGCACAGGGATGGAACAGAGGGTAAGATTAGACCAAAATGCAGATAAGCATACATGATTATACAGATCAAAAGGAATGCCATTCCTACAGGAAACAAAGCCCACCAAGGCAAAGCCATTTCACCAGCCATAGTGCTACTTGGAAAACAGAGACACTTTAAATGAAAAGTCCATAAATAATAGAAAACTCGGCACTGTCACATATGTATTGTACGATTTGCAATGATTGAAGGTAATTGATAATCTCAGTTCAAGAACAGAGAGTTTAGGTGAGGGGTAATTAGCATTTTAATTATATAATTGGAATTACAAATTATCTGTCTTATGTAAAGAGTAACTGCAGAGATGATATGCCATCAGCAGATATTTCATCTTTTTGGCCAAACTACTTGGGCTGATAAATTTAGAAAATCTGGACTTGCATTTTCTTCACACATACACACACACACACAAAGTTTAATCTTTTTTCCATTTAATGGTTGCCGTTTTATTACCACAGTTAACTATTTCACAGGAAGCAAGTTTTCACCCACTATTTTGCAAACCTAGAATTTTTGAATAATTTTTGGGACAGAGAACAAGGAAACAATGCGACTCCATGATACTTAAGTAGTTTAAGAATGCCTGTAGAGTTATCTCCTCTTCTCCCTCCCAGACAGATTGATATAAGTTTTTTTTCTAACAGCTCTGAGTTTAAATCTTTCTTTTTTCTCAGTATGAGGAAAGGCTAAGAGTTTTAACAGCTGCAGTTTTGAAGAAGTCCATATACTCACTCTCATTTGATTTGTCTTTCATGTAATTCTACACTGGTGCAACATCTCTTTACCTCACTCTGAAAATGCATCAAATTATGGCTTTTCACAGAGCTTCTGCTAACGCATTTCATTAGTAATGTTCAAATGCAAACAAGATTATGTAAGTCTATAACTTCATACTTAGCTACCGCTTTTCCAGAAGCTTGGGTGGACAACTGAACAGGTACCCTAGAGACAGGACAGTTGCCAGAGTGCTCTGTAAATCCACATTTTCTGTAAGTCTACCTTTAAATTAGCACCCAAGAAGCCCTTTAAGAAAGTCTGCAAGTATGGTTGTCAAATTATTTTTTTTCATGAAACTCTTTTAACTCCACTCAAAATCCACCTATCGTTTGTCAGAACGGTTTGATTCATCTGCATAAAAACGGGTTGACACGTGGATTCAATATTATGACTGCTGAACTACTGAAATCCCTACAGTTACAGTTCCATAGCAATTAAGCCAATTAAGACATTCATAGTACAAACCTGCAAAGATTTTAATGTTAATTCTGACAAACTTGCAAGTCAAGGTCTACCTCGCTTCCTGGTTTTTTATGTGGAAGCTCAACCAGCAGTAAAAGCGTGTGTCCTGTCAGCAGAGGAACATGCCTCTGTCAGAGCTGCGAAGTCTGCCAATGGGCTGTTAAAGAGGATACAAATAAGGTTTATCCAAAGGATCGCATCAGAACTCCAGTGAGTCAAAGAACCACCATTAAGTAACTGGCAGAAAAAGTGCAAACAGTAGGAGAGATTGCCATCACTGAGACTCCAGCTACAGTTAGACCATCACGAGCAGCGACACCGAACCAACCCGAGTAACCGTCCCTGCAGAGGGAACAGACCCTGGGTGCAGTTCTGGAGTCTGCTGTGACAGCAAGTGCAACGGCCAGGCCTCAGCTCCCCTCCAGCTGGGTGGTTCAGGACTGGCATCAAGGAGAACACAGCCATAGAGAATATGTTTTAAGGTGGGAATTTGATCTTCTTCTACACTGTGGTAACATCACCTTCTGCGTGCTGCTCTGTGCCCACGGCAGTGGGATCTCCCCGTGTGCCACTCCTGTAGAGCAATGTGGAAGCTATCAAACTTTGAATTCAGGATTTATTTTCTTCCATTTTCTACAGCAGAAGGATTTTTAAATGAGTTTTCAATCTCTTCCAAATACATAAATGGAAAACAGATCCCACTGCTGTACTACAAAGGAACAGTGACTAAGGGTCTCCATTTTATTTCGCCACCAATTCTAAGATCCACTCAGGGTCACATCCGTTAGTAACAAGGCAGAACTAAGTTCTGCACTGTTCTAAATTCCATACTTAATCTAGTATTACAGAGATGGCATGAATTTTTCTTAGACTCATTGCTCCGTTTCCAGCTCTAATAATTCTAGATCTCAACTGGCATATTTTAAATTAAATTTTTTGTAGTTTAAACCTATTTATCAACAGCTAATTAATGAGGTCTAAATCCTTTGATGACAGAATGATTAAACTGCATTTTAACTAATCCATCTTTAATTAAAATGCTGCCAGCAAACCATTTCTGGTTGTGTAGAAAGGACACATTTATAGATGCTCACTCTTTAACTATGCATTATGTAAAGCCAATAATTAGAAGAACTCATGATTTCAATTATATTTTAATTACTGTTACATATAAAACATGCTTTAATAGATGTAATGCAATACATTTTCTTTCTTTACAACCCAGTAATTGTTCCTATTGGGGTGACAACCAAATAAAAGGAAGTCTAATATATGTGCTGGTACAGGAATCTTGTTTTAGCTTTGAGCCAATTCTCTCTCCATTTCTTCTTCACAGCAGAAAGGTACTTAATTATCTCCAAACCTAAACCACAAATGAATCCCTATAAATCCCTGTTAAAACTCTTAAAAGGAGATTAGCGGTAACTGACCATAATAAAGAGAAATGCTTTATCCCTATTATTACACTTGCATGTCTTCAAGTTTCTTCAACTCAAAACATCTGCTAGTTAAGGAAAAAATATAAGGTGACATTTTATCGATTCTCCTACTTCTTTCCTTTACAATTTTAGGAAGCAACACAATCCAAGAGATGCTTTAGTTACTGCGGAAGCCATCAATTTTCATTTATTTAGGGTATCCTTTTGCCTCTGCCTGGGAGGGGAGAGTGATAGATGAATATAATATGATGACTTCAGCCAACTCCCCATTATCTGCATTAATGGGAAGCTGAGACATAAATATGAAGTGATGGATGGTTAACTGTTCTTTACCATGGCTAAGTCAGGTTTTAATGCAAATATGGAACAAATTATTTCTTTCTGGATCACAAAGAGTACAGATAGCTGTTCAGGACCACCCAATATCCTGCAGTAATCCAACCCTTAAAATCACATGCTATTACAAGAGGTATTTTTTGCTGAGTCAACCTAAATTCAGTAAATTACAATTACTAAACACATTTCTAAACTCTGCATTTTCCAAGTAGTTGAATGACACAGAAAATTCAGTCTTACTGTTTCAGCGCTTTCAGTGATCTGAATCCAGCATGAGGAAACTAATAAGCTTACAACAGAAGCCTACTTAATTTACCCATTACACTGTACTTTACAAATATTCAAAAAGGTGTATTATGTTATTTTTACTGACTCAGATATGTTAAAACTAATTTTCATAAGCTGATTTATACTATTTGGATAGATTAATGAAATTGCTGATATTTCACTTCATTTCAAATTTTCTCTATAAAATATTTAGCACTTAACAAACTCTGATAGTAAGATGCTTTCACATTACAGACACTTATGATGAAGCCACAGAACATACAGCTATTGAAATACCTATGCATGATTTAAGCAGCTGCATAGTTTGATTTATATAAATCTTCTCCTCTCGTTTCCCTTTTTGTCTACTGCTGCTTATAGGGTAAATTCTTGGGCACGGTGGATATATTTTACTACCTTATCAAGTGCACTGTCCATTTATATTCTGATTAAATAAAAACAGCTTATTATGAAGACTATATGAACTGTACCTGCTTGAGAGAGAGAATATCTGGTAAGCTCATTTTGAGTATTTAAGTATTATTACTTAACAGACATCAAGAATAAATGCTGATGTGGCAATGTGCTTTGTCAAGGTTTATTGAGAACACCCCTTCCTTTTTAAAAGATTGCTGTAGATCTTCCCTGAAAAACAAAAAAACCAACCAACCCAAAACATCACCTCTTAAATTTGTTATGTATGGCAATCAGTTGCTGTCCCACCACGTCAGGAGCCTTATAGTGCCAACACAAGTGACAAGCAGACAAATGAGACTGTGCCTCTTCACATCACCTGTCCTCCCAACCAGGTTGCTGTTTTTGCTGTCTCTTATGTTGCCTCTCAGTGTGAGACCAAGGACAAATATGCGTAAGGACTGAATTTACAGTAAAATTAAATAAGAAGAAATGTCCAAGAAGAAATATTTTAGCTATTAGAAACACTGTGGAAGGACTAACAAGGCCAATACCAGAAATAATATTATGACAGAAGCTAATCAGATATATATGGATGAAAGCAACAGCTTGTCTTATTTTTTCAGTTTAATTTCCTGATGTATTCAAATGCTAACTATGGTAACTGCTTTTGTTTTAAGACAGCACTTTGGCCATGAAGTGCTACAATTTCCTTCTCTGTCTGCAGAGGCTTTCTGCCAAGGCAAGGACCCAGCACGAACGCCAGCTGCCTGCTCGCTTCCACGCCGAGCGAGCCCCGCACGCCGGAGCCATGCAGGAGGGGAGAGGTGACTGACACTGTCTCAGGGGGAGACTTTTTTGGAGGAGCTCACACCAGACAATTTTATTTCCCAGACACAGGACTCGGCAACCCTGCCTGACCTCCCACAGGCCTTCTGGAGTAACACAGTGCATTGCTGCTTTCCTAGCAGGGAACATGCAGCTAAATACTGAAACCTGGTCAACTAGTTCAGAATCCATCCAGATAACTCCAGAACACTATCCAAACTTATTTTAAAATTGCATTTTCCCTGCTCCCAGAGGCCTAGAGTAAGATGGTGTGCTCAGCTGGGTCTGCTCCTGGATTACTGTATTGTCAAAAGAGAAGTTTTCCTGGCTTGTGCAGATATATGACAGATCAGAGATGTCCTTCTCTAATCTTTCTGACCATGTTTCAAGGGTCCTGGTCATATAAAATGAGAGAATAGCTGCCCAGAGGACTACACCATTTACCACAAATTACTTCTTTATGGAAGAATCAATTTTATAGTCTCCTGAATTTCAAACACTTGCCTCTTCAATTCAGTGGAATTACTCTTTTGAGGGCCAAGCCTGAGATAGATGACTCCAAGGATCTACTCTTGGGGCTATGAACTATCTGTTATAAAAATCTAGAGAGGACTTATAAGTCTTTGAAAAAGACTGCAAGTACAGAAAACATGTATCAACACTTCAATATTATATGGCTAAAAGTGTCCAGATTAATCTGCTTAGTCTCCAACAATCTTCTGTCCCAACAGACCGGAAAGCTAAATTCAAGTCAATCTAACATAACAGAACCAGAAAGCACTTCCAAGAGACAGAAGAGGCTATGCTCCCCTGAATGCTGTCCTGGAAACTCCCACGCCTGTTCTGCTCCTGCAGGGAGGAACTTGCAAAGCTGAACTCATGAGAATAAAGCTTTAAAAATATAGTAACTAGTTTCAACTCCTAAGATGACAATACGCAACTTTCAAAACAAATACCTTTGCAAAACATAGGGAACAAAATGAAACACATTCATCAGTGATGATTCCAAGAACTCTCAAGCTCTTGCAGCCTCAAGAGGAAATCCCTAACACTGATCACGGATCCCTCAGTCCACACTGCAGAGTACAAACCACCATTCAGGTGAAAGCAAAGGGAAAGTACACCCTCAACAATTCAAGCTGTCACGCAAGGCTTGACAAATCCACTTGCCCACTCATAAGTGACACAGAAAATTGCCCAGCACAGTGCTCCTCAGTTTCTGCCCATCTACCGCTTTTATTAGAAATAATTAAAACTATAAGGATTAGAAAGATTTTATCAACCAACTATAAATGAGCCTCACATTTCACTGCACGCCCAAAACCCTGCGGATGTTTCAGTTACTCCACTCATGACATTGCAGAACCTTCACTAGCAGCAAATAGAACAGGAATTCCAGCAGTCAGCCAACAGCAGAATTTTTGGATCTGTCAAAAAGATGAAGCAAAAAGTTTTGCCTTGACGCTGCACATACACTTAGGGCTCAGAACTGCTTGTATCAAGATGGGAAACAGCAAAGCTGCATCTGCTGCGAGGCACAGTCATGTCTTGTACCAAAATGGCATCATTCCTTCTCTCTGTATAGAATTGTTACCCACCAACCACGGCTCCTTCTCCCTAAAGGAAAATGGAGGCACACAGGCAACCAGGGCAGCACGCAGAGGCAGTACTTGCAGGCCAGCAGCTCTCCAACTAACCCCACAAGGTCCATGGTGCTTCCTGCGGATGTAGATGAACAAGCAATCATATCCCCAAAGACAGTGGAAAAAGATCTACATAGTCACACTGCCTTAAAGCATGCCCCAGTGTTTAATGCCATATCCAAACAGCAGTGGGTTTATCTATACAATTCTCAACATTTCTTGTCTTGCAAATCTCTGCAACTGGGATGTGAGCAGCTCCGACAGTCCAGGATGCTTACAAGCCAAAGGCCCTAACTCTTTTCAGGAAACGTGCTTTAAATACTTCTTGATTAAGCTGGCCATTATTGTTTCACTAGTATATTATACCTTTCATCTTCCTCTGGAGGTGCCTACACACAGAAGAGCTAAAGCTCTCTCACTGGATTCAGTAAACTTCCAAGCTACAAACGGAAATATGGGCTTTATTTGCCATTCCCTATCTGACAAAGCAAGTATCAGATGAGGTCAAACTCCAGGAGCAGGCTATAGGGGCAGCCACTCGCTCCATCGGATTTGCCAGGCCTACACAAACACCAGGCAGAAAGATCTGTCTCGTGCTTCATGCTGGACAGAGGACCAAGTCCAGGGAGATGCCAGAAGACCAGAACATGCTGAAGACCATGGCACATCAGGGAGCAGTGAAGGCTGCTGAATTCTCTGAACTCGAGGCAAAGTTTTGGAAACACTGACCACTGTTTAGGCACACGTGTTTTTACACTTAACTTTCTTAAGTCCTTACTTAGAAAAGCGCTTGTGAAAATAAACTGTTTTTCTATTTTTAAAGTTCTAATTTTGTAAACAGGTAGAATTCACCACTCCCCTTGTTTATGGTTTATATCTTAGCTACATACCTCAGTTTCTAATTGAGTTTGTCTGGCTTGAAGATACAGCTACTAAACTCGTGGGGGCTTTTTCTTTAAGTGTGCAAGTAGCCCCCAACAGTAGCTGTACATTCTTTAAAGGAATGTCTGTATTTAACAGAATTACTCTTGGGCAATTCAGTGTGTAGGCACTCTTGTTTCTCAAGGAAGAGGTGTTCCTTCCCATTACCTTCAAAATGAAGCTGACATTAGAAGACATTAGCTGTGACTTTCTACAGAGACATCAGACACAGAAGTACTATAGAGAGAGATTTAGAAAACATTACCTTGGTCTGGATTCATTCCCCTCGACGTAATTAAGCCTTTGTTCTGATGTATATATAAAAATCTCATTAGCTGTTTCTGGGAGAGTTTCACTAGGCAGAGGACATGTTCAGTTGTTTGCAAACTCTCATGTCTAATTTCTAGATCATGTGTCCAGTATTCTCTAGCTTTCATCTAAATTATTCTAAAATTTATGACCTCTTGCTTGTCTGTATTAAAAATGTTTATATTAATAAGCTCAGATGATCTAAATCTTATTGTCCAACCTTCCCATTATTTTGCTGGCACACTAGCTTTCAAAGGTCTACATCTACATTATTTATTAGGATCTAGGAATTACTTTTAGAAGTCGAATATTTGCAGATTTAATACCAACTCCTTTGTAACCCCACTTGTGAAAAAAGAACAAGTGTTAGAAGATGACTCGTTCCCAACAACTACTTCTGTCAGTTAGCTAAGTTTGAAACCATTTACTGTGTACCTTCTTAATATTGTATACAACTAATCAGATTGATGTGTGATAATAAGTCAAATGCATTACTGAAGGCTAAGCATATTACAGCCATGGAGTTAACTTTATCAGCTACATCTAATCTAATTCAAAAAATTAAATCCCGGTTTCTTTAATAAGGTGTCCTTCGTAACACCACATTAACTGAAATTAATTAAATACTTGTCCTCCACTACTGGAACCTTGTATCAGCACTGTTATAGCTGCCAAATAAGCTTCCCTCATCAGGAGCTGAAGCTGCCATCTCCCACAACCCCAGTTTGCACCTACTGGTTTTTCCTCTTCCCCTACATCAGAACCAAGATGACCTGCTAAGTTTGAACCACTTTAAGATCTTCTATCTCGCACGCACACAGCGGTATTAAAATAGTTAGAAAACAGCAAACAAAGATCATTCATCTTCTCATGGAACAAACTTGCAGTTTTTCACTTTTAATACTACATCCATTGCAGAAGAAATGCAAGTGTTAAATGGGAGCTGTCTACATCATGGATTAATTTAAAGTTAATCATAAAATGATTTTTATATTCCAGAACATAAATTTGATATATTAAAGCAATTGATAGCTAAAAAGCTAATTTTAATTCTTCACTTTTCCAGTATATTTTAAACTGTATTTTTAAAAAGATTACTTATTTAACTACAGATGTCAGCTGGCTGGTAATCCCACCAAACGAATGACTTTTCCTCTTCATTTTGTTAGGTTACTTTTATTTGTCCCCAAGTATTCAGCAGAAACCAGTTACATCAATAAAAAAATGTCAGTTTTGATCTGCCTCATGAGATGTAACAGCTTCAGATAGATTTTCAGTCAGAAGACAGGGTGACTAGAACAGCTATTATTAACAGCCATTAGACTGAGTGGCAGTACCAGAAGACAGCTCCCTAGATTTAGGCTGGATTAAGTGGATACTGTACACAGACAGACCTTCAAGCACTGTAAATAACTTTAAAACACATTGTGGTTGGACTCTCTCTGCTGTCAGAATTGGTTAGGTCACATCAGATGAAATGGTTTACAGCAAAGTGACAAGCACTTTGCTAAATGGCAAACTGTATATGGCTTATCATAATAAATTAAAATTACTTAATACAGGTACTTGAGCAAAGGTCTACAAGAATGAGTGAGGTAGAGGAGACTGTTGGACATGGAACCGATCAGAAAAATCACTATAGCAAACGGGAAAGTACAGCAGCTTTGCCAGTTATCACTGGCTTTTAAATAACATTTTCTGCTCTCCCTGTGCTATTAAATCGTGCTTTGGTTTTAGCCATCTGTACTAAAAATGGACTAGTCAAATAGAAGTTTTTAATTGGGCAGATGCCCAAGCTTCATGTCAGATAAAGGATCACAGGCAAATACCCAGTTTTCATGAGCCAAAGATGGGACATCAGTATTCATATTAAGAAAGGAATCAAAGCAAATCTTTGCAATGAAGACGCGACGCAGCAGTTCCCGATTTTGTTTAACAAAATGTGTAGTGATCACAATAGCACTTAGCTTCCCTCTTCCTCTCATACTCATTTCATTACGTTTCTGACACATTTGCCACCAGCCATCTCAAAAAAAGAAAAAAGCCCAAACCAAACAAAATTCCGTAAAATATACAGCTGTATAAAACTGACAAAGACTCCAAACTCAAATAAACTTAACCCAAACCAGCTACTGGAGATGGGCTCAAGTAATCACAGAAACGTTGTAATTTCTTTCTTATTACTAATATAGGCAAAGTCCCCCTTACTGCTCCCTGAAGCTCTGGGTTTGTATTCTGTATCACTGCAGCATTTGTAATAAAACAAATAATGGGAAAATTACTTTTACTCAAGTAATTCATACTTTTATGTTAATTACCTCTATGAACTTAAAGAGAGACCACTTTATGCAGCATTCTCCTAGTGCCAGGAACCTGCTCGGGATAAGAGGCTGGTGTGTCTCCTCCTGAGGACCTGCCTTTGCCTCTGAGCTGCCCCATGCTCACTACAGCAAACTGGTGGTGAGCAAATGCTGCTGCTCACCAGTTTCCTGAGCATGGTCCTAAGGAAGAGGACAGCAAGCAGATTGTAATTTACAAACTCCTGTCATTCCTTTTCAACAAAGGTATCTGTTTATGCCCTTCCTCGATTATCAGCAAGGCTTTTAAATCAAGACTGTCTGAGAATATCCAAGATCATTTCAGAAAGCATCTAAATATCTTGGAAATTTAAGCCCACATCTCCAAAACATTAAAGCACAGATTCATGCTGTAGACAAATAGATACGGTTACCTTTAAAAATCCAGCCTTTAAAAGCTGAAATTCTACTGAAAAGCCACTATGGAAGTGGGACTACGGCACTTTTCAAAATTGAAACCAAGGTCTTTCCTTACATTAGCAGCAGCTCCTTTGACAATCTAAGCTGAAAGGAATCCAATATACTTTTCGCTCTCTAGCCTCACTTTTAATTCCCTGTTAGCTTGGATAACGAAAGTAGATGCATCCATTTCAGCTACAGCTTCTTGTGCACCAGGTGAGCTCACCAGCCCCCCAGGCACAGCCCAAGCCTGCCTTTGGGAAAGCACAGCTCCTCTAGGCTTCTTCAGGCAAGTGAACTGAATTATTTCTACCAGTCTTCCTTAGGAAAAATATGAAAGCAGGGGTTTAAGGATAACATTTAACAACTGAGGTGACTCTGTGGGATGAACATAGATTTTTAATTTTTGTTTCTGAATTTCTAATAATTGCAAATGAAAACGGACACCTTTGTTAAAAGGCACAAAATATGGACAAACTGCAGTTCTCCAAACAATCTTGTTTACTTTCCTCTAAAGTAGTCAATGCAATAAAAGCTCTTTAAATTTCTACAAAGCACCTTTTCCAATTGTACAATCATTCAGATTTTCTTCTTCTTGATCACAGCTAGTCAAAACAAGACCTAGATGTACAAAGCTCACCTGCTGCTAAAAAAAAAGTGGTATTTGTATTTGTAATGCTGTTTTTAGAATACATTTCGCTATGTTTCTCTTTATTGAGTTCTCTACATAGTCATGCAAAACTCCTTTACAGATTTTCCAAGCTTTTGAGGCAGAATAAAAAAGTTTCCCCTATTTTTTCCAGCTGCTTTCAGTATTTGCAGCAATTTCCGCACGAGTGTGAAGTGCAATTTAGAGACTACCTAGACTCATGTTCCTACTCCATCATTTACCAGCAGTTTAATTTTGTTCTCCTTACATTGGCTTGCCGTGTTAAGAATCTTTGAAAACAAGTCTACCACTCCTTTGATTAGTAATTTCCTGAAGTTGTATTATGCTTTAATTCATCTCTTAACGACTAACAACAACAACAAAACTTATAATAAAAGCAAATCTGATTAGTTTAGCAGAAAACTGGAATACAACGTTAATATTCCAAATGAACAAAACTGCAGAAGCTGTACATTGCATCTGAAAGAAAAGTGGGCTTACAGGTGGCATTTGGGGCACATTTGAATATTACCACATAGAAGCAAGAGATCCAGCTGAGGTTGACCACTTGCTGTTATACGTACTGCATGGAGAGCTGGAGCTTCTGCTCTGTCTCCAAAGAGTGAAGAGCAGAGAAATAATGAACAGAAAAACATCAGGTGGTCAAAGAGACATGTTTAGCATCTCCTGGCAGAGCTCAGTACTGAAACACATTTTTAACTTCTAGTCCAAGCCTTAGCCCCTGGATACGCTGATGGTTGTCCCAGCTGGTTGAGTTGGCACTGGCTCAGCTGGCAGCTTTCTTGACTTCTGTTATTAGATGAGCATTTATTATAATTCTAGTTTTCTGTTCTGTTCTCATATGACAACTGCTGTGCAAGGAAAGTTCATGTACCTCCTTTAATGAATTACCTTTATTAACAGGATTAAAACCCCAAATATTTTCATAGCACAAGATATTTAGGGGGAAAAGTCTTCATAAAGCTATGGATTGTCACACTGGTACTTCATGATGCTTTGATGCACTTGCACCCAGACAGTAGAAAACTTTAGCCTCAGAGAAATCATACATTGAGGCAAATATGTAATTCACTTACTAAGGATTCTTACGTGCAGTAAATCCTTAAATAGGGAACAAAACTAGACTTCACAGAAAATTCACATGATAGTCTCCCCTAGCTGGAAAAATATAAAGTACACAATATTCTACAAACTACCTACTTTTATTCAAAAACAACAACAACAACAAAATTAAGTCATATACAGCTTCAGAATTTGCTACAGACAATTATCAAACTACTATCTCTCTTTGAATCTTCCTTGAATTAAAAGGAGAAATAAACAAACAAAAAAGTAAGCAAATAACATTTTACCAAACTGCTGAAATCCTAGTGGCTTCTCACACTCTCAAAAGTAAAATGCCATCCTTTTGCTTCCCACTTCTCACTCTCTTTGCCTAAAAACCCTGGCAACAATCTGATTTTGTTTTTATACCTTATTCATTTACTCTACATTGAACTTTTTCAATAACAGCAAATTCATCTAAAATTTGTCTGTGTAGATTCTTTACTGGCTAAAGATCGTGTCTATATTTTCTTGTTATTAGGCTTCATAGTTTTATAAGCATTCCGCTTCCCTAATCCCTTTGGACTTCTATATCTTTCAGTAAAGTCTCTTTGCAATCCTGCACTGACTTAGAGTGGCATTTGCTTTCTCTAATCACTCTGAAAATCAAGACCTTTGAATGTGATTATAGATACTGGGTTTTATATTGCCTAGACTTCTATGACAAGAGATCAGAACTACAAACTAAATCCCCACTAAATCTCTGTGTGCTGCTGAGGCATTTTCCTGCAATATACTGTTCCCAGGAGTATTTACTTATACAGAAATCTGGGGTATGTTGCTTGATTCTTCTCAGAATAACAGTATTCCTTTTGGTCTCATTCTACCCAACTGGTATAAAACCTAATCAATAAAGGTTTTGGCAGTCCATGTATCTGCAGGAAGTCCTCCTGAATCTTTCTGTACTTTGCAATATTGAACAGAGCAAGCTCCATGCCAAATACCCAGATGTTGATAATATTCCTGACAACTTAGTTTCTTTCGGAAGGTAACTGTGCAAAAGTTGCTGGGTTTCAGCTCTTAAAAGGTCTTAAATTCTACCCACAATAACAGATTGTCTTTATGCTCCTAGAAAGGCAAAATGTTGAATGGGAACAAGATCAGGCTGATAACAAGGAAAATTCTGAGCTTAGGTACTTTTAATTTCTGCTGTTATCTCAATTTTTTTTTCAGCTTCTCTGCTTCATAAACCATTTTTTCACCCAACTCTTTTCACCGTTATTTTCTGAACTACCCTCTCTCAGGTTCCTTGCTGCCTATTATAATCTTTCCCCAACATTTCTATGAAACATACATCCCATACATCCCAAATGGTGGGATGGATACTGTAAGACATTGTTTTAGTATGTTGCATGTGGCTGAGAGACCAAAAAAGACTGAAAAGATACGACTAAAGAGGGAGGGAAGGAGGAAGAAATAAAGATCTTTGCAAGCCTGCTCTGTGGTGCAATTTAAATAGCAAAAAGGGAAAGAAGAGTAAAAAAAAAAAAATTAAAAAATAACTACTAATTATTGGGTTGGTTCTTCTGAAATATCATGTCTCCATAGACATTTCAGAAATGGCTGTCAGCCAAGTATTTTTAAGCAATTTCAAAGAAACACAATACGAAAAAAGAGATGTTAAAAACGAAGCTGGAAATTTAAATTGATGTCTAATGCCATTATAGAAGTCTGAAACACAAGAGAAACTATAGTTTTAGCCATGATTTATCACTGGTACACACGTGCAGGAGCCTCACCAGAGCTCTACTCTCTGCTTCAAACCCCATGTCTACAGTTGGTACAGAATTTCCATGCTGCATCTTCCATACAGACCATTCAGAAAAAAAGGCAGCATGTAACATGCACATCAAAAGCTGTATTTTGAATTTTGAGCAACATACATTCAGTCCACTGTGCAACATGATTTAAGTTGTATTTTTAGAGGAGTATCTTGCAAGACAACAGTCTGAAGTATTTGTTCAACTAAATGTCTTTCCTATCAACAGTGCTAATCTTCAGACCTTTCTTTCACAAGAGGTAGCATGAGAGTTTTGAGGCCAAAGTTTTTTGTGAAGTCTACTACATAACATCAAGTTTGTATTGGAAAAAACAGAGCTTCTGCCCCCTCCCCAATTCTTAACAGCTTTCTCTTTTTTATTATTCCTTAAAAATGTTCCTCAGCACAGATTGAAAGCTTATGTTGTTCACAGGCAGACCAGCTTACCATGCAGGGTTTAAAAGCATATCTCAAGGAGGCACACTTCTAGGGATTTTAACAGATACTTTGTTATAACAATACAAATCAGCAGGACTGGTGGCTTTATAAAGAGTATTATTGTTAACAGTATTCTCTGTCAACATTACTTTTATCAAAACCATGTGCCAACTCACCCTACAAATAAATTTCAACCTCATAAAATTGTCAAAATTGTATCCCCTAGGAACGACAAAAGTTTGATTCACATGCACTTTTTGTATTGTAAAATATTTCATGTTTTGTTTCTCCTATGTAAGGCGTAATAGGGTACATAATTTGATTTACACGTTGGGGATCCAGCACATCCATTAACTATGTAAAAGAGAACGTGCCAAATATTTCACAGTTTATGCTCCGAGTTTCAAATATTCCTAATACTGAAAAAATGAATGGGTACAGGCAAGAAAGCATTGAAGGAAAAAAAAAACAAAAAAAAAACCAAAAAAGAATTGTCTGCTAACTATTGCCAGCTTAAATAATTATAGAGTAAAGCAGGAGTCAGACTGGGGAAACATTAAGAGCTGAGAGACAAAAAAAAAACCCAATCACCTTCCTAATGAAGTAGCAGCTTTCTAGTATTGGGGTAGATAAACATTTTCATTCACGCCTGTACCATCATTTACACGGAAATTAATATTCCTATGTGAACTGAAAAAATACTTTATTATGCATAAAACATAATTGACTAATTTGAAATCTGAAGAAGACAGAACTCTAGACAGACTCTTACTATGAATTAAAACCTTACCTCAGTTTGCAAATTACTAATTTTGGAAATTTAGATCATATATGTAAACTAGTTGGGTTTTTTTTACATAAATAATCCAATAAATCCTTGTTAAGTCACCTCAGAAGACTATCATAGGCACTAAAACCCCTTAACATTACATGCACATACATACAGGAACAATGACAATGACAGCATTCTGTGCTCATGACAAGAGTTAAGGCTGTACTTTTCACAGAATCATAGAATCACTAAGGTTGGAAAAGACCTCTAAGATCATCAAGTTCAGCCATCACCCAACACTACCATGACTATAAAACCATGTCCCCAAGTGCCACATGTACAGATTTTTTGAACACCTCCAGGGACAGTGACTCCACCATCTCCCTGGGCAGCCCATTCCAGTGCCTCACTACCCTTTCAGTAAATTACTCCTAACTTCTTTGAACAGTTCTTTCAATTTTTCAGATGATGAAAACACAAAATTTCTGGATTTTAATAGTAAATGAATTGCTCTGAGCATTGGAAACAACTGCTACAATCCACACATTAAAACTTTAAAACCAAAAAGAACTGCTCTATCATTATGTCCCAGTCTCACTAATGAACCAAAAAAGCCTGTGCATGTCAACAGTAAACCCCCAGGTCCCCGGTAGTACTGCCCCCCTGGCTATAAAAATGACAAACTACATCCCAGCTGCAGCACACCCAAACTCTGTAACAGATCAGATTTAAAAATGAGCAATGCACTGAGGCAGCTATTAGTCTTTTCAAGTCAAGTGTCGACTTCAAACAAATTAACGACTGAGGAGTCTCAACCAAATGGTGGCCTGACAATTACAAACTGCATTTCTAAATCCAACTTCCAGCACAAGACTCCTAAGTTTTCTGCACTGTAGTGATTCACTTGCGTGAAAAATGCTGCTGCATGTGGTTCTGAAATATTCCACAAGCTATCACATCCACTTCACTATCCAACTCTTTAATGAAAGACACGTACTGGAGATGAAAGAAAAGGAGATCAGAGCAGGAATTTAATATACAAGAGCTGAAAGTTACATCACACATGCAACCCTTGTCAAACTCCTCCAATGATACCGGTCTACACATAATCTATAGTTAAGATGAAACTGAATATTCTCCAAGAACCAGCATGACGTGAACCATGTCTCAGCTTGAGCCTACAAAGGAATTGAACAATAGTTGAAATTTTTGCACACTATCACTTATTTTCACCACACACTCTTGGAATTAGAGAAGGCAAGTAAGCAGACAGTAACAATTAATTGTACAGCCTTTCCCGCTCCCTTAGAGCTTTATTTTTTTCTCTTCAAAGCCTTATAGATTGATCATAAAGCTATGCTGTAAATCAAAAGAAAGCCACCACTCATTACCTAGTTGGAATTTCCTGGGCTCTCACTATGAAGCTATTTCTCTGCTGTTTGATCTCAAGGCCACCGGCAACGCCTACAAGCACACTACCTATCATGGCAGCGCGTACGCATTTTTTCCCATATCCCTTTTCAGCAGCTTGATGAATTTCTACCTGCTTCCAGTTCTAAAGAGAACCACCAAGACAAATGATTTGTGGATCCAAACTACTTGTTCAGGTTGAAAAAAATAAAAATATATGTAAAAAAAAAGACTCAGAGTTAAAGAAAATTGAATGCTTGGTCTACTAGTGCAGACCAACATGCCCAGATGTGATTGCCTGTGCTCCAGCTGAAAAATAAAGGAAGCACTGCCTTTTTTTTTTTTAATTTCCATAAAAGAAAGATCTAAAACTACTGTTATTACTGTAAAAGTCATCCCCCAGCAAGGGAAAAAAAAAATACTTAAAAAGACACATGCTTCCCGCTCATCCCTATCAGCTTCTAAATTTCTTCCTGATGTATGAAAGATGCCATGGAAAGTTTGGGATTCCATAATTTTTTTACCTCTGAAATACTAGGAAAGATCAAGGCTCTTCTTTCTAGGGTTGCTGGAGGGCACTGCTCAAATAAACCACTTCTCTTTTCCAGTCCCTCAGCAGGCAACAGCACTTGGTCCTTCAGTCAGGTTCTTTTTGGATAAAAGCAAACACTTCAAGCCAAGTTTTCATTGCTGCCAGCTTTGAGAAGTCCTGTGCCCCTTGTTTCAGTACAAACAGTGCACATAGCTATGAACAGCAGGTCCACGCCAGCCACCCAGGCCACAGCTGCACAAGCCCCAGCAGCTGTGGCCAGGGCTGGGCAGCAGCAGCCCTGCTTGGATGCAAGAGAAGGTACCTGTAGGAGTTTCAGCATATCCCTGAGGTCTGGGGACTTGTGCTGTGAGGGGCACCGGGCTCTAGCAGAGGGCTAACTACCAGGTGTGGAAGCAGCAAAGGAAGATGACTGGCACTGGTAATGATCTGGCATTTATTTGGAGTGACAATAGAGACAGCTGTGATTTGCCATGATTTGTAGCTCCAAGTTGGAAGCCTGGAGCCCCACATCCCATGGATCAATGTGAGGCCACTGGCAAACTGTCAAGATGGATTTGCTACAGAG
Source organism: Merops nubicus (assembly GCF_000691845.1). NCBI lineage: Eukaryota > Metazoa > Chordata > Aves > Coraciiformes > Meropidae > Merops > Merops nubicus. The sequence goes on along the minus strand of NW_008607451.1, from coordinate 15,921 downwards.
CACTGGCTGGCACAGAGGAGCAGGACCTTACACTTGAACTAGTCCCACTCTGCCCTATGTGCTCCCCACTCAGCCCCACCGACCTCAGCCAAGCAACCTGGCACAGTACAAACCTGCAGCACACAACCTTGGTCTCACACGTGTGAAAGGAACACACTTCAACAGCCTGTACCTACACATGCTGACACCCACTGATCTTTCCAAGCTGTCTTTAAAGAACCAAAGCAGTGGCAGAGGGCATAACCACACCCTTCCTCTCTGCAGCACCCCACTGAACAGGGGGGGGAAGTGGAGCAAGATAAAATATATAGACTGAACCTTGATGGAATGAATACACCTGGCAAGCAGCAACATATCTTGGCTAAAAATAACAGAGAGGGATTACGCCCACAGAGGTATGTAGGGCCAGGGGGCCTGCAGGGAGCAGCAGTACATTTTGTGCAGAGCAAGTGAGATAATGTGCAGGAGGCTACAGAGCAACATGTAAGATCTGGCCATATCACCAGAGCTCCAGAACACAGTACATAAATCTCAGGGTAGTGCACCTCCCCATAATATTTTGGAATAAACTTTTTGATGTTTGTCACAATATTTTGGAATAAAGTTTTGATCTGCTGAAAGCCCTCACAAAATCTTTAAAAGTTACTTCTTCATGCAATTATGCATGCTAGGCATAACTGAACCAAAACCTAATGTAACTTCCCTCCAATAAATTGTCACATTTCACTGAAGTTCTACACAATGGCTGAAAGATATCACTTGTGTCTGCCTGCACAAATGAATCTGCATCCCTTCACATGAGCCCAACAGAAAAAACTTACCCGTTTTTACTTGCAAGGTCCTCTGTTAATCTCTCAAAAACAGAAGCTCTTCATTTAGTGTTTCCCAAGTAACATTTTTGAGTATCATCAATATTTTAAACTTAGAAAAGTACCAGAAATCATGACAGATACAAATCACTGAGGGAAAAAAAAACCCCACAGTATAAATGAAGGTGACCCTCCCAGTCCTAGGGTTGGTGTATTTGGGACTGATTTGTCTTTATACTTCACTGCAGTACCATGGTCAGTGAAAGGTGCTTCAGCCCATCTCAGACTCGAACTTCAGAGATGGGTACCAGAACACTCCTCTCAGCATCTCACAGCTGCTTTCACTTTGCCAAAGCTTTGGAACACATGCTGTAAGTTCTATCCGTTTCATAATCGTTCTATCACAGTTAAGGACCAAACTGTACTAGGCACTGAAGAAAACACATGAGAAAATAGACAGAGATGGGGGCAGGGATATGCCAGGTTCGGATCTGCTCTTTTAAGTAATATAAAAATATTTTCATTTCTGCTAGGAATAATGCACATGCTTTGATTGGTAAGACTTAAAGAAGGACACACCAGAATTAAGGAAGTCAAAATGCACATGTGGCACCTCTTTGAAAAGAAGCAGATCCCCCTGAAGGCAAGCATCAGCTCCTGCTAGCCACCGCCTTCTGCAGACCTGTGGCTGGAAGACAAACATCCTGCTCGTGTTCACCAAAACATTTCACTCATGCATACTGCATATCAGATGCTAACCCGTGTTCCTAAGCAACACCACGCTCACTCCACATTCTCCCCGCTCTGCTACCAGTAGACAAGAGGTTTTAATCATCAATTCACAATGCACCCGACGTGCAAGAATCCCATCACGAGAGGTTTGGGCACAGCACAGCATTAAGCAGCATCAGGAAGCCTCAGTCCCTGTTTTGTCTTCAGCAAGGCATGCAGACTATAACTAAAAGACAGCATTGTTACTTTTGAGTTGTTTGTTAAGGTAAGTTTTTAAAAAAATCCTGGTTCAAACATAAAATGCTTGCAAATACAAGCTAAAAATTTATATTCTTGCCAGCAGGTATGGAAACATTCTTTTAGAGGTACTGAGGGTTAAACTTTTTTCTGACATTTATAATATTCAGTGCTGAGAAAAAAAAAATCTCTGCAAAGAATAATTGCTCCCACAGGGACCAATCCATGGGTCACAGTTTTTTTGCACTTGACGGCAACAGAGCCTTGAACGAGATTTTCTGTAAAACCTAGACTTAAGCTTGCAGCATAATCACAACGTTTGCCCTAGCTCTAGAAGCTGAACTAAAGCACCACTTCTACAGTTTAATTATTCCACATATGTTCCAAAAAACCCATGGGGAAATTTTATTATTCAGAAGAATAAATAGGGTAAAAATAAATGGTTTTTAATTTTAGCCAATTTTACACTCCTTATGAATTTTCATTTTTCTTACGCACGTTTAAGTCCATGGGAGAGAGGATTTGCCTTGAAGAAATAATTAAACTTTCATCTTCAGTTATGCTTCTTAGCAAATACACAGCCACCCACATAGCACATAACACACAAGTGCTATTCAGTGACACAGAAAGCCAACAAAATCACCAATGCTACATAATCTCCCTTTCAGTTTCATACTGAATACTTGAAATTTGAACTTCTGTGCAGCCACACAGAGGAAGCAGAAGCACACTAAGAGCTCAGGTTACAAGGACGCTGGAGTCCCAATATAGAGCTTAATTTGCCCTCAATACTTTTTTTGAATACTCGAACCATTATGTGAGAATAATGCAGTAATTCATCACATGGGATATGTAAACATACTACCTTAAGGATAATAAAAGATTGTAATAATTTATGGTGACAACGTCTGAACCAGATTTGGTCAGCTGCAGAAATCAGAATTTTTTTCTGGGAAGGAAGCTGAGGAAGCAGGACTGCATCTGGTTCAGGAAGATACGGGCACATTTTGCAACCAGATCTACCCATGACATCTTCTCCAATTCCTAGGAACATTTAAACACTCCTTTCCTAACGCAGGGGCCAAACAAATGGGGTCACAGCTACTCTGTAGGCAGGTCACAAAATCTGCATGTCCCCAAGCTCACTCCCAAACAAGCCACACCCTGTTTGCAGGGTCCTGCTGAGCCATTTACTGGCCCCAGGCCACACACCACCTCTGCAAGTGCTGCTCCTTTCTCCCGGAGCTCGGGGTGTTGTCCAGCACCTGAGCTGGCTGAAGAGAAGGGCAGACAGACCAAACACAAGAGAGGTTGGAAATCAGAGGTTAATGTAGACTGACGGGCTGAAATATAAGAATGGATTCATTTGCAATGCTTAATATGCAATCCTGCACTAGGGACCCAGAGAGCAGCAGTTTAGTCTTCCTAAAGATGCCAAATCTAGCTCCAGGGGACAATGGTAAGTGGTAAAATTACTACACTGTTCCCAAGTGCTACAACTAATATGTGAACTAAGCACAAAGTAATACAGACAGCCAACAGAAAGAAGTTACAACACCTATTCAGGAACCCTTTCAAGTAACAAAGACCCCCTTGCCCCACTGGCCCCAAATAACCAACAAGCTCACGTGACTCAAACAAATATCTGCAACAACAATGAAAACAGTGTTGGCCAGAACCTTCCTCAGTTAATGGTTTCTTGTCAGAGAATACAGACTTCCTTCTCACAAAGGCAGAATTTCTGATGAAACTCAGACAGCTCCTCTCTCAGCACAAACATTTCTGAAACCTCCCCTAATCTTGCAGGACTGGGAAGTAAATTCCTGAATGTCATTGCCACTTGCAACCACACTAGTTACAGATGCGTTCTTCTTGAAATTAATAAAGTAAAAGAACATATCCTGGGGAGCTGACCCAATCTAATACCTTGTCCCAGTGGCAAATCCTCTTTACAGAGCACATCTAGAGTTTAGACAGGCAAAAGGCTATCAGTAAGTCACATCTAACATTCTAGACTTCACACAATCCTAACATTTTCAACTTATAGGCACACCTTGCACCCAAACAACTTCACACAAATTTTACAAATCATGTGCTAACTAGAGGTATAAGAATGCCTGCCTACCTCTGACATACAGTGCTGACAAAGAGGACAGAGATCCAGTCCAGTACTCCTGGAAAGATTACATTTTACAAGAAGATTATACCATCTGAGAAGTGATGGCAACTGTAATTTACACTAACAGATTAACTTGTGGACCCTTCAAATATCACATACCTCATTGGTTCTCTTAAATACACAGGTTTTAGTAGATGAATTGGAAGACACAAAGTCAGTTTTCAGCAAAGCTCTTTGCATCCCTGACTTCCCAAGACTGTCTCAAGGCTCAGTTTGATCTACTCGGGAAGAGGTGTTAAAAGCAAAATACAAGTAACCTAGAAATAACGTTGAGTTTTGAAATAGCCCTCAACAGGGGCAAACTCCATTGAGCAGAAACATCACCTCTACTATCGAATATGACCCATGTTTCTCACCAGTCCTAAACCTCACCTGGTGTTCCTTTTGGCTCCTTTCTGCCCTGCTGTACGGCCCAACCTCAGCTGCAGACGCCGCCTGCCGCGCTGCCGGGGCAGCAGATAGGCAGCGGCTGGGCACCGACACTGCGGTGCTCAGCACCCTCCGGCACCCTCGCAGCTCTCACTTCTGGCAACCACCTGCAGCTTTGTCCCTTGCTGCCTCGACTGACTTCCCATACATATCTTTTTTTCAGTTTTTGTTCGTAATCTCAGACCTTAATAAGCATCAAGTTAAGGCTGCCATCTGCGAACAACACTTAAAAACCCACAGTCAAGACCTCAGTCATAAAAATTAAAACACATGAGAGTGACGCAACATTCTGCAAGCGAGGGCAAGCTCATCTGCATGGAGACTCAAACTACGAGAAATCATCACTCATCATCCCATAATTCTGATCCTGACCTTGCAGTTTTCAATACTGTTGATAATGGGTACACTAAAAAAAATTATCACCTGCCAAAATAGTACACAGTTCTGCAAAATTCATCCTCTAGAGAGATGCTTCAACAACAGAAACCCAAGCTAAAATAAAACAAACTAAAAAGAACCATCAGGATAGATGTTAGAAATGCTACTTAATAAGCTGGAAGGTGGCACTTGCACACTATGGTGATGAGGATGCTCTAAGCGCCAATTTAGAAAAGAATTTACGCAGGGGGCATGCCAGCAGCAAGGAACAGAATCCACTCATTTTCTTTTCATCTGTGCAAAATGGTTTTGATTTTCAGAAGGTCAGTGTGCAACATCATGTTATTAATGGACTGTCTTGGTATTCTACCCATATCCTTCAAGCTGGGCTTCTAGTCTCTTAGCATGATCACATGGCAGTTCTGGTTATCAAAAGATGAGGGCAAACAAACACAAAATCCTGATCTGTCTGCTTCAACAGTAATTAGCAAAAATTATTGAACTGAAGCTCACAATGCCGATAAAGCCTCACATATGGTAGAATCTTTACTTTTGACTTGTCTGAAAAAGCATGAACAAAATCCACAGCAAATAATAATCAGTTCAGCCTGCTGTCTTTTACAATGAGTTCCATTTCACGTATCTCCAATCTTAGCTTGTCATTAGTAATGCTAATTAGTTCACTATCTCAATGCCATGCTAGATTCAGTAAAAACGGAGATTATTGCTAATTTGAGAAGAAAGCTTGTTCTTCCCTCACTAATAGTAATATTCACTCCACAAAACACCCACAAAAATTAATATTGCTTGTAATTTTCAATGAGATTCAAAATTTAAATAAAAACTGACTACCTTTCGATTTCCAAAAAGATAATAAAAGGGTAATTGCTTACTATCACAGTACTAAGTAAATTAACAACCTCGCAAAGACATACAATGACAGAGCACTTAAAGCTGACTTCTGACTTGCTATGCACGCAAGCCCGGTTCTGTACGCGCGCACATTGCGTACATCCTTCCTCAGCTCTCTTTCTGAAGGGAACCATTTTCTCATACCAGCATGGTAATTGTTCCTTGGTATCTGTGAGCTGATAGAGGATTTTATTTTAAAGCTCTCACACAGTTGGATTCTACAATTTTTTTTGTAGAAGATAAAACCCAATTATATGGAACCTCAATCACAAGTCACAAAAGAGACCTGTGCAATTAAACAGCACTCTTCTACACAAAGAGCTAATTAAAGTGACATCCAGGAGGTGAACCAAGCTGTCCTCTACTGAAAGTGAGAACCTATGAGATTGCCACAGGATCTTCTGCCAAGGGAAAATCGTGGCAGATTACTGGGAATATACTGGAACTGCTCTGCTCCCTCCCAGCAGTTAATGGAGTCCACCACCAACCACCACAACCGCACAGAACAACATTTGAGGCAAATCAGGTCTCAGAGGTTTCAATGCCCCAATGCTTCCCTCCCCAGGAGGTTTCTGCCCCCCATATTTCTCCTCTCAGCTGGGGAGAGGGGCAGAGCAAGGTGACTGGAGCAGGTATGTGTTTGCCAGGGCTGGGGCAGCTGCAGCCTCTCAAAGGAGATTTATCACAGAGAAGCAGTCCTCCTAAGGCAGATGAGGCATTGAGACATGAGGTCTCCAGATTCAGGAGGTAATCCTCACCCCCACTTTTGCCAAGTCAAGTGAATGCACATATGCATTTGTGCCTCTGTGTAACAGAAGAGGAACAACACTCAGGGGTTTTCCAAACCAATTTTTTAATTGAGATTTGTTTTAAGATTATTTACAACCTAAATTCAGATGGATTAGGAAACCACTGGAGATAGTCTATTTTAAAACACCAAAGGACCAGCTGTACCTGAGGGAAGGTAGGCAGAAGGGAAAGGCTGCAGGAAATGTCTTTCTGAATCCAGGTTCTCTTCCCAGCAAATATATTATACCTGACTTCCCTCTGGGCTCTGGACACCTGAGATTCAGCGGCTTGCTCAACCTAAGCAATTAGCAGCTACCCAACATGTGCTGTCAGAGTTGCACTCAGCTACCTACCTGTCATTTCATACCATCATTTTTAGGAAGTTCTGGGTGACCCTGAGCTGCTGTCTCCCATCAGGTGCTCCCTCAGCACAGGTACAAAACCACCAGCAGCTCAGTCAGTCCCTTCTGTGCCGGCGCCAGCATGACCCCCGATGAACACAAGCTCCTGAGCTGCTGCACAGTGCAGACATTTTGCTATGTGTAAAACCAGAAATTGCTACTGATCCATTTTTTCCTTCATCCCTGAAACTAGATAAAAAGGCAGATAAATAATATTGAGTACAAGATTGTCTTAATACAAAAACCCCATCCAGACAGCAGGCAGATACACCAGACCTATCATACAGGCATGCAGAAATGAAAGAAAAAGAAATGCATTTTTTTGGGTGTGGTGCTTTGTTTTAAAACATGGGGTAAGGCCACCTTCCTCCTCTCTTGCGGGTATCTTTCAATGCATTTTAAAGTTTTAAATCCAGCCTTTTGATAGCAATAACCTACACTTAAAAACCTATCACCTCTAATTGGGAGGCAGCTTTGAGAAACAAGGCAGTCAAATCATTTTCAGGCTATGCAATGCTACCATTTAAAAACAAAAGTTAAAGGAAAAGAAAATCACAGTTCAGTGACTGAGCAGACTGACACGCTGCTTGATATAGAGTGCTGGGCTCTTGTTTAATCAAAATAAATCTTATACATAAAGAGTGGCGAGGGTCATCGCACAATTTAACACCATTCTCACGGCAAGAAACAACTGTGAAGAATCCACCAGTGTATTTTTGTCAATGGCAATGGGCATTCTCTTGCTCACCAGCCACACACACTTATGTAGAGGACTTACAAAGGCTATGCTTGAGCTGAAATTCTAAACAAAAACAAGATTATAAAAAAAACAGAAATATTTTTAAAGATTATTTGCTGCAGAAGTCAGCGACTTTCTCAAGAACGTTCAAAGAGCAAAATCTATCAGATGGCAAGTGGCAAATCCTGATCAGCTAAAATAATCACAATTTCACCAAAAGGAATTACCCAAAGGAAAATAAAATTATTCTGGCTATTTTCTCTTTTTCCAGTGCAATAATTGTATGCTTTATTTTCAGTTTGTTCCACTGGAGCAGAGGAGAGAGAGATAAATGAAAGATGAGAGCCATAATCCATTAGAGCACTCTCAGACTTCCACAGAGAGTGAAATTTAACATTGACAGATATGACAGCAACTCATCTCAGAGTCTAAGCTCTGCTTTGGAATCGGGGACAGCACTAGAAAGAACAGGGATAAAGAACTTAATCAGCCTCAGCTGGTAAAAGAGGCAAGGTGTAAAAATAGTCTGTAACCACTGTAAACCAAAAAGGAAAAACCTCTGTAGCCACCTTCTTGCCATTTTGTTCTTTAAATTGTCAGTGTTACAGCAGAGCAGAGTTTAAGTTTAGCATTAACAACGATAACATCCTCACAATTATTTGTATGGTTGTACAGACCTAGAAGATCCACTGCACTGTATACAGAGGGGGCATCTGTACCTTTGGGTAACAAGCTCTTCACCTGGCTGGCACATGCTCTGAAAAAACTCCAACCCTTCCCTCTACGCTCACATCTGGAGAACCAGTGTCACACCCAGGAATCTCTCCAGCTGACTGTTGGTAACCAGCTGCTGTGAGATCATATGGAACATCTATTCCCTTCCACCATTTGTATCAACCTTAGCACTGAAGCACTTAACATTGTAAGAAGGAAATGCAGGCAAACCTTACAGAGAGGAAAGCAGATGTGGAAATAAAGTGGCTTCCCCTAGCAACTTGCTAATAAAACCAATAGTGCCAGAGAAGTGCCCAAGAGCTCATATTCTTCTTACTTTGCAGCTTCTACTGATGGAAACAACATGCAATGTACTGTTACCCACCTCTGACACTGCACGCCATGCTAGCTGACTGCTCCTTTGTTTTAAAAGAGCCCACTCTACAGGATCAGGATCCAAGGGTTTGGATCCTAGGAACTGGAATCACAGTTATTTGCACCTCAACACTGTGGTGCTCCTGAGATCAGCAGTCACAGAGGGCTCAGAGACAGTCAGTCTAGGGAGATCATGGACATGGGAACAAGCCTTCAGGCCTGGCTTAGTGCTGTCCAGCATCATCGAGACAATGATGACTACACTGTCATTTAGCTAATTGAGGACTGTGCACACAGTCCTATCACAGGGCCTTCAGTGCTATTAAGAACAGGGGAAAGACCCACAAAAACAGGCTACGTATACAATAGCTGAATGTCCAATACTCAACGTAGGAAGTTGCTCTTCTGTTGCTACTGCATACACTTTCACCACATTCCCCAATCACGATTCCAAGTAGCCATCCAGTCTTAACATCATTGTATACAATACAAAGGGGAACAAATGAGAAAATGCACAGAAGATTCAAAACTTAATTTGGTAAATACTAAGCAGATGAATAGGCAACGCTCTAGCAACCGATAAACACTGTTCTAGATAAGGTATCTCCGGTGCTTTAGAGCATCCAGAAACACATGATTGTAGGTCGCAATTAGTACTTTCAGTGTGTATGTATGTATCTATATATGCAAAATATTTTTGTTTATATATACACACACTTTAAAAATTCAGCTGAAATCTCAGTTTGTTTTTTTTTTCCCATATCCTTCTTGAACTGAAGAGATTTCTTTTATCATTTTGCTGTATTTTAACAATATATTAACTACAGAGCAGTTTTCTAATTAAAAGTCTTTAATTAAAGAAGACTAATTAAACATAAGATAAGCACAAATACTAAACAAACTACTTCAGAGGAATCCAGTATCTGACCTACCAAAATGACTTCATATGCAATTACACATGCTGTGAATTCCTGCTTGTAGATAATTGCCTGGGCTGTCTCCTTAAAGTCAACCGACCACATATCAACGTTAAATAATGTCAAACCAAAAAAAACAGAAGTCAGGGTTGACTGGACTTGCAGCTAAATGTGTTCAATTTTTATATATCTCAGCATTAACACATTACTTGTTCAAAATCATTTACCAGTCTTTTACTTAGTCTTTCTAGCAGACACAGCCAGAATGGCTTTGTACCAAGAAGTACACACGCTGTACTCCACCATGCCAGAGAATGAAGCAAAGCAAGATGAGAGGGGTTTATTACCACATTTCCAGAGGTACCTATATTAATTTCAAAAATAGATAATTTCACAGCCACCAGTGGGAACTGCAAATGCACCTGGAGAAGAGTGCCACACAATTCAGAAAGCTTTCACAAAGGGAACGGAAGCCACAGAGAATCAGAAAATGAAAAACTTTTAATTGATCTCTTAAATACAAGTGTGAATACTTTTGATAAATCCATACAGACTAGGAATTTTGGTTCTCTTCACCCATTAATTCCAGAAGTACCAGAACTGCCAAATGAAAGCTACCTAGCCTCTTGACAAACAAATCAACAAACTACTACTATTTCAATGAAAATTGCCTGGCTTTGGATATTACCTGGTTTCAGGTCTTTGAAAGCTCCCTTCTTAGACCACATTAGTGGGTTTATCTGCATACAGAGTAGACATTTCCTAGACTGTTTTCTAATTTAGTTTATAAACATTTCAACCACACATTTCTTGCTAGAAAGGTGTGGGAATGACAGGTTTACATTTTAGGACCCTTTTCCCCTACACAATAAGGGAATAGAAACTAGATCAGGGATGAATTCCACCAGCACAGAAACTGAAGTTCTAATTACAGTCTCTATGTCAGACACCACAGAGGTAGTCTGCCAAGACCTCTTTCATTAGTGAAATAACCTCAGACTCTTTCAAGAGGTGTAATCTATCAAGACATATGGAAGAACAGGAGGCTATTTTAAACAGGTTTAATAGACAGTTTCCTAATGTATTTATTTTTTTAATTGAAAGACACAAATAGTCTTTTGAAAAGGTTGATGTGTGTTCAAGAAGCTAGCCAGAGAAGAATGAAAGTCCTGCAGACAAAATGCAATATACTTCACAGACTTGCAGAAGACTGTATGTATCTGTGTGTATTTGTTGCATGATATTTAATCCAAACTACCAGGATCATGACATTTAAAAGCTCTTGAGAATAAACTCTGATCCATGGAAATTTTTGATTACCATTGACTTCCAGAGGCAAAATTTCACTATCAGCATGCATAGTGTGGGCAGTGAGTAAAATGAACACACACACAAGTTTCATTAATAAAGTTAACAGGGAATGTATATAACATGTTTTGTTTTTTTCCCTGTTGCCTGGTGACATATATAACTGCAATCTGAAGTCCAGTCAAATTATAGACATGAGCCTACAGTGTGTAAAAATTTAAACTGTAGCATTAGTTTTTTCACATCGAGTATGTTCTAAGGGCATTATTTGGTTTTTTTTGAAATCTTGCAAATACTGAGGTCACTTTATTTTTCCCTCATTGGGCATGAAATTAGCCTGCTTACTAATGTTTGAAAAATTGCTGTCAAGAAACAACAGTAACTGAGATATCACTGCTATTTTCTATTTCTTCATTATGCAAATACTTAGAAAATGAAAAATACAGTATGGGAGCTAAAAATAAATGGATTTGGTGATCAAAATTGTGCTTTATAAGACAGGCTGCTGATGATTTACTGTAAATATTGATTTAAAAGAGGAGGCAATGTTTTCCTGATATCTAGACACATCACTACAGTAAGGAGAAGCCAATTCTTCCCCTATATGTCTGTAGATCATGCTCTCTTCAACCTAAGAGATATGTGCTGTATTCTGATTTCTTAACAGCTGTAGTAACATCCATTACATTTGTGAGATGAGCTCCTTGTACAGCCTAAGTACAGTCAATGCTGATTTGTAATTGCAGAAGTGTAATTGAACAGAGCCTTTTATAAGGTTCTTGAACACTCATACATGCAGACTTCTAAGCATAACAAGCATAAGGGCAATATTTATCCATAAACACTATTTCACTGGATGGCTCCAAACAATTACAACAGCTATTTCATAAAGCTTCTGTAAATTACTAAAACTCCAGGAAGAGAATTATGCTACACTAAACCATCACCAAAAAATAATCAACCATCACCAAATGGATATTTGAAACTGATGAAGTATCTCTTCAAAATAATGCTTACAACAGTCTTTCAAACAGCAATGAGCTCTCAGTCTCAACTGAATCAATGTCACTGCTCTGCCTCTGCTATTGCTTCTACCCATACTATAGACAGACTTTCTCTTTTTATTACAATTATTGAAAGAACTCTTACCTCTCCATCTCGTATTCTTTCATACCTGCTTTTACTGCCTTCATTACCTGTAAGATACATATTAACATGGGACATTCATAACAGGAGGGAATCTTATATTTATAAATTTATAACTTACGACTGACTATCTCTGGAGGAAACCTGTGTCACAAAAATATCATATGTACTTCATTTAAATTTACATCAGTAGATGCATTTTAAAACCACATTAGGAATCTAACTCATTTTAATCTTTATAAGTGCCTGCAGTCTCCAGAAATAAAGCCAGTTTAATTGCCAAACTACTATATCCTAACAAAGTGCAGCTCATCAAAATACCAGTGCTTAAATCTGAAACCTCTAGTGAACCTGGCAGCAAGTTCTTTTGTCTTACTTTAATGGAATAGTTGCAAAATCAAACTGTGAACTGGAATATACTACAGTGGGAGATCCTTTTACACTTTGTAATCTGAATCAAGAGAAAACCACCAGGGTTAACACTGTTAACCTTTAAGTCTGATTTTGTTTTCAGATCTGCAGACTGCACACCAGTTTTATTCCTTTGCCTGTTTCTGTATTATAAAAGTTCTAGGCAGCTGCTCTACAGAAAAACATTATCTCAGATCTCGTAAGATTATTCAAGGATGATGAAGGACCAAGGGGAATGAATGCAAATCCCTAGACTTTGCAATTCTACGATACTAATTTTAAAATGTTTTACACTGCACAGTTCCAAAATCTGAGGAGCAGAAGCCAAGACAACAGTTGAGTCAGTAACCTCATCAGCTACTTCTACCTAAGCTCCCTCTGGTCATCGCTCAGAACTCAGCATCTCTGCATCACTGTATGCAGAGAAAACAGCACTGACATATATCTATACCTATATATTTATGTGTGTGTGTCTATATATATATGATGGATAACAGCATTGACACCTAAGTTCATTTTGTCATCTATACCAGTAGAGCAAGGTGATCCCACTGGCGCACTGCCAGGTCCAACCTGAGTAGACTTCCTCAGAGGATGGATGTGTCTTTGCCATTCTGCTATATCAACAGAATAGCACCATGAAGCACTGTACTGGGGGACATACCCATCTCTAAGGAGCAACCTAAGGAATACTTGCACCATCCTCCACTGTGCATGGAAAAAATCCTTCAGTTTGTAAGAGTAAACTGCTAGTTAAAACTTTTCAGAGCTGGATGCACTGTCATGGGCCAAAATAATCTTCTTGATCTCTTCTTTGTCCATGACTATACAGATATTTGTGCACACAGGACAGATAGATTGCAAGTAGGTCACCTTCTGCTGAGGCTCCAGCTCTTATCCAAAACCACACTTCATTTCTCACACATCACAAATGCACCAGTGAGTTCAAGGACAACGCAAGGTATATTACTGGGCTGTAATAGGAGGGATATTATTCTCTTATTTCTATCCAGACTTTCCATTATTTTATTACTAACTAATTCAGGGTTGCTGGGAACATTTTCTGAGTACCACTGCTACACTAAGAGCAAAAATTATTAACAGTAAAGGATCCATTACCTCTTTATGAGCTTCACTGGAGATTTTATTGGTGTAGCGCAGAACTTCCAACTCCATGTCTGTCTTAATCACACGACTTAAAGAGAAGTAGAATAGATACCAGGTTAGGTTGAAACTTCACAGCTTAAGACTATGAAAAAAAAAAATATCATCACCTAAGATAAAATTAGATCACATACACCTCAAGAGTAAAGAGCTACTACAGTATTCATGACAGTGAAGTTTTGTTGGCATTGATTCACCATTAACAAAACAACCTTACAAAAGGAACTCACACGCATTCCAAACATCAGCCTGCATTATATTTTAATACTAATGAACAAGTGGTCCCAACAACATTTTTTCAGCCAATTTCTACAATACATTAGGAACAAAAGTAATGTATTTTTTCTTTTGTCATGGCTCAAATTACTTCAAACAGAATGTTTCTACAAGAACACTTGATTTACTTCTTAAACACAATTTACATGAAACTAGTTTACATAATGAAATTCCTAGAGCTCCAGAATTTCTATTCAGCACAATCCTAACTCTCACCTACCTGCAATATCTCAAAAAGGTGGGAGGCTGGAGGACTGTGAAGAAATACTATTTCTGTTTATTATTAAAAAACAAACAAACGAAATCCCCACCACACACACACAAAAACAAACAAACAAACACAAAAAACACACAACACAAAAAAAAAGCCCAACACCATATGTGAAATTCAAAAACCACAGCAGCAGTAATTACAGCCACGATGTCCATACTTTTTCATATGCTTCTGGAGGGGGGAAAAAAACGAAAAACACAAACCCAAAACAAACCTCCAAAAACCCCCATCCCGTTGTTAATGCCTTAAGAGATATTGAATTTGTGTCTATTTATGAGCCTTAACACTTTGTTCTGAACTCATCTCAAAAATTTACCATTAAACTCTTTTCTACTTACACTGCTTTCTAACATGTATTTCAAATAAAAGCAGCTATTTAGTGTGATATGAACAGGAGGCAGAGATAGTTCCATAGGTTCTATTAAAAATCACCTGCTCTTTGCACTGCTACACATACTAATTTCCTAATATTTCTCAAAGGTACCTGTGAAGTACATACTCTTTACAAAGAACAAAACTACATTTTGAATTGCATAAAAAAAATTTAAATTGTGTTTTCCAGCTCCACACCAGATTTTGCAGCAGTTACAAGACATCGTAACTGTTAAGACTTTGAAACTGCCACCAAGACATCTGCCTATTATAACATGATCCTACCCACACTGCTGTAGAAAACTATTTACTGTATTTCTGCTCCTGTAGTTTGTTTTAATGAGTCCAGAAACAGGTTTCTCAGCCATCAGTGCCTTTGATGTGTGATAAGAGCAGTTCCCACAGACAGCACTGGCATCACTCTACGGCACAGCCACTCCCCTTCACACACAACTTTCCTGGCATGAGTAAAGGTACCTCTGCAAAAGTGCTGCTACCAGTCAAAATGCTCTTACAAACAAAAACACAGCAGAGGGAAGTGGATTGACAAGTCTTAGTCAATTGGAATGACACAGAATAATCGTTATGCACATTGAGAATGAGAAGTACAAAGTTTTAAAATTACATGGAGGTGAGAAAATTACACTGGGATGGTTTAACCTTCTCACCATGGATGAGGAAACAAAACTTCGGCTTTTCAAACAAGACATAAAGAACAGTAGCTCAAATGTATTCCTGTAAGAACAAGGTAGCAAAGTCTTATAGATTATTTTTTTTTAAATCCTGTTCTTTGGAAGACTGCATGTGCTAGCAGGATAGATTAATATCTGTTTGATGTGCCTTTATATTACTTTCAATATACAGTACATACCCCTGATCTATAAGTGCCTGAAAAATAGGTTGGTTTATAATTCAGCTGTCTAATCTCTTTATTGGGATCAGCTAGCAATACAGTTTAGGAACTGCTCAACAGCAAGCACAACCAGTGTTAGAACCTATTTTACCCAACTATGTCACAAGGCTTCCGGGTCAAGGTGTTTATTTTAGATTGTAACTTCTCGGGTATCTTTTTGCAAATACAAATTCATGCTGAGCCTCAGACAAACCTTTCATGCAACGCATCACCTTCAGTTACACAAGTTCAAGCACCAAAACTTTTCACAGAAAATGTTTAGGCATTCTGAGAGCAACGAAAACCACTACCCAACCCTTAGCTGGGAAGAGAGGGAGGATGTACAGTTGTGCAGGGAACACAATCTACTTCAGTCTCTGCTAGATACTGAAAAGAAAAAGCCACTAGGCTTCTACGTTGTCTGTGGTGGTACTGCTGATGGACTTTCCAGCAGCATATCTGGGTAA
>NW_008607450.1:0-14457 GCF_000691845.1 Merops nubicus | reverse complement strand
GGGCTCCGTCGGCTTCAAGCGGCAGGGAACGCGACGCGGAATTCTTCAGGCAATTAACGCGCTTTTAAAATGTTGTGAAGCTGCTCGCTCCCGCCGGAGCCGCGGGCAGCACTGGGGCTAAAGCTCGGGGCCGTGAGGCGGTGCCAGGTTCGTTTTGCACCCTGCAATGTGCTCCAGAGAGACCGCCTGAGAGCTGGGGTAGCGACCGCTGGTCAGTAATGGAGAGGGGGCATCTCCGGTTAAACCTTTCCTCTTTAACCCTGATCTTCCTTTTTTTCTCTCTCTCTTTTTTTCCCCCCAGTTCTGTGAGACTGTGAAGATGATTATTCGGGACCAGAGGAGCGTTCTCGCTTCAGTGCTTGTGGGATTAGCATCGATAGTCTGCCTAGGTTTGGCACCCTCCACCACGCTCCCCACTATCTTCATTCCCTTCTTTCTGTGGATGGCTGGCTAAGAGCCTTCCCAGGGGCTCGTGCCCAGCGTCTGTACAGGATATATGCTACTGTATTTATGAACGAAAGCACAGATTACTCATCAGCGACTTAACCTTGTGTGCCATTTTTAAATGCAACTTTGTCTAGAACACAGTGCACAAGGCATAGCTTACTGTGTAAGCCAAATAATAGATTTCCTGAAAATCTCAGTCGGTACATTTTAACACACCTTTCAATCGTGAAAAAGTAGGGTTGTGATGCAGTTCTGCTCCTTGCCTGTAGCCATAAGTGATTCTGGTAACAAACTTCATATTCTTCAATTTCTGAGCTGTGTACCTGTGTGCCAATGACAAATACAAATAATACAAATGGATGATGGAGTTCCACGAAGTGATGGATATCGAGAACAAACTACTTACCTCTTACTTTGCTAGATATAGTGTATATTAAGACGTTATTGTCTCTGTTCCTAAAATATTTAGTGGAGATAGAAGTAAGTAAACTGATTCTTTGATAACAAAGAAGAAAAACCAGCCCTGGGCTGTCTGCTGTGTGCTGCAGAAGCACATCTGACCAGGCTGGATACAGTCATTTCCCTTCTGGGAAGTGTTCACAAATCTCTCATTCATATTAGTTGTGTAAACACTTGCTACCATATTGAACAACTTTTAAATTGAGTTAGTGGTGAGAAAAGATGGCAATTCCTCAGTGTTTTCCTTACTACAGATGGAGCGGTTATTATGGCCAATAGAAATGGCTACAGAGGGTTTTGGGGAACACAGGAAGACATTACTCTTGTTTTAGGACAACTAGAGACACACCAACACTGGAAATTTCCGTCATTCCAGGGCACATGGCAGGTAGATGGAGGACACATGCCAATTTTGTTCCTACCTTTCCTCAGCAGTGGGACCTATGTGGGTGCCATAAAGCACCAGGGATCTTTGGAGCAGTTTCTATGGTGACTATATTGTCATTTTGGGTTATAGCCTTAAAACAAGATGTCTCAGTGAAAGACAACATTGTCTTTCTATACTCGTCTCTTGTGAATAAGTATTCACTTGCAAGCTAGCAGTTGGTGCTAAAAATGTTTCGTCTTCAGTGTTGAGGCCTTTATGAAGAATGTGTAAAGTTGGATTTGAAATCAAGTCCATCTAGCCAATTGTTTGAGTGCTAAAAACCTTTGCTGTTGTTTTTTCTTAGTCATGTCTTGGTGTATGCAGAGAAATTGTTCAGCTCCTGGAACGCCTTGTGTGTGATACATGCACTTACACGTTCACATGCTATGCGTGCCTTCTTTCCTAGTCAAAGGCAAACATGATGATGTCTTCACCAAGGACAGAACCTTAGATTTACTACTTTTTATAAGTGATGTTCAGTATCCAGTCATCAGCTCTTCTCCTGAAGCAGCCACTTTCCCCATTTTTACATAACACTCATTTTAACTATGCTATAAACCCCCTTCTCCCTCACCTAGACCTTACAGCTGCTTGAAGATCGGATTCTTGAGCTGGGAGTCTACTTGGCTGCTCTCTAATTGTCTTTCTTCTTCTGGCTGCTCCACTGTAACCGACAAAGAATGTAAAGACTGGGGTGAAATTCCAGGCTCATAGGAAATGGCAGTATGACTGCGGCTGCCATCAGACGAGAGGGGATTCCAGCCCAGCTTTCAGAACATGTTCAGTCTGCAGCCCACCTCCAAGCAGCTGGATATCAATTACTGTTGGATCCTTGTAAACAGCTTCAGTTCTGCTTTCAAAGATTGCACCGCTCAGTGTAACTGTTTCTGGTAAACTTTTAAAATTAAGGTGTTTTTTTAATTAACACGAATTGTTTTTTCATAGTCTTTGTGTTTAGTAATATTTACATAAATTCCAGTGTGGTTTTTTTTACTTGCTGTGTGTAAGGTATGAATTGTAGTTATTACTGTAATTACATAAATAGAATTTATTCATTTAAATATGTCTACTGGCCTCTTGAAACTGGTTATAGCACTCTAGTATTTCACTAACATATCCCAGTAGGGCACTGAACAGTCCATTAACAGCCAGTTACACAGTGTCTGATTACAGGTGGGCTTTTCTTTTCCCCTTTATTTACTTGGGATTTATAAGAATTCCAGTAATTCTTATGATTCACTTATACAATAAACAATGGGGTCGTGACCAGTAACCAAATTTTAAGAGGGATTTTTGGAAGGCAGAGAAATGTTTGTGCTCTAGCTACAGCATCAAAGGACCAGTGCTCCCGCTTTGTTAATGCTGTTGAGCAAAAAGCATCCACATTGGACTGGGGGACTAAGCTGGGATTTTCACAGGTGTCTATGAAAGAAATGAAAGCAGTTCCTTTCAGAATTCCAGCTGTATTACTAAAGAATTTTCCTACAACATGTGGCATTTGAAGCTTATGGAAAGGTCTAGAATGTCTTGCTGTATCCTTTCATCAAAGACAAGTAATAATGTGGTCATAGGAACAGACATTCAGCTGCATGTTTAGGACTTTTTCCTGCCGACTATAATTCCAGCAGAGACCTGGAAATTTTGTTAAAGTCAGGCATGAGTCAAATCAGTTATGTACTCTGAGGGGAAAAACAAGACTAGCAGGCATGAAATCTTATGTTCAGCTCAGCAGGTGGTGTTTGTGCTCTGAAATATTTAGCTAAATGTCAACTTTTTTTCTGTAATTAGTCGAGTAAAAATAAGCACTTGCCATAGGTGGAGCATTGCATTTCAGACTTGAGTTCAACTGTGATGCCATTGAAGGAGCTCATTTATAACAAGAAAAACACAAACTGTGGAGCAGTTCAGCTGTTTGGAAATACATGTGCTTAGCAGTGAAATTGTTCCTAGGTAACGGTAAGTGATGGCGATGGGGAGTGTAAATCTAGAGCCGCAGCTCAGTTTAGGGTTGGAGCTGTTTTGAAAAGCTGCGTGGTTAAACCAGAATGTGTAATGGAGCAGTACAACCATCATCACCCCTGTGCCACTGGCAAAGGCAAGTACTGAAGACATCGTGTTTAAAGGATAAATGTTTAATTTCAGGCTTCCCAAAGAAAACAAAAATAAAATGAACATTCAAAAGGCTCGAAATGTTTTTACAAAACCTGTGCTTAAAAGAAAAAAAAAAAGTAAGTTGCTAAATGAAGACATTAGAACAGTGAGCTTTCTGTTTGTATTTATTTTAGCTTGGAACATAAATGATTACTCATTTTGTGGTGAGCAGTCATCTGCTGCTTGATTTCACCTTTGGGTCCTCCTGTGCTGAGGAAGAATGCTACATATAAATACCGTTGAGGCTTTTAATAAAAACAAAATCATAGCAATACTTGTTAAGGTCTGAGGGGGTAGGGAAGAGAGAATTAAACTTGTGTGTGACTTGACATCGTCCAGACAGGTTTTAGAAAGCAAGCTGCAGCAACCAGAAACATTAGAACTGTGATCTCTAGAAATTATATGGTGTTGTATTATTTATTGCATGTTCTCACATTAAATAAAACTTCACACACCACTGAATGATACAGAGCTGTGTTAGACAGTCATTAGTTAACATCTCCTTTATCCACTTGAAAAAAAAATTGTCAAGTGACTCTAGGAGCCATTTGCTCCTTGTGCTTTCTGATAGCTTAGGACCTGATTCCTCTGAGCGCTTAACTGTCATGAATGGGCTTACTGAAGGCAAATGAAGACAGAAAAGCTTCATAGTTTTGAGGCATTTTGCTGTAGTAAATTGCACTCTCCTGTAAGCCTTACAGAAATCTTTTAGAACACTCTAATGGTAAAATAAACGATCTCCTCTGCTGTAAGACTAGATCTCTAAAAGTATCTGAGGGCTATTTTGGACATAATTTCTTAAAAATCAATTCTGTGATGAGTTTCGTGGTTTAGCTTTGCTTCTGAAGTCAAGGGAACATTTAGGGAGATGTGGTCCTGAGAGCTCAAAGACTGTGGGAAAAGGGTGGGGTTTAGGAGAGTTAAGTCAGAATTACATTGATTGCAGTACTGCAGTTCTGTCTGTGACAAAACTCATTATTTATGTTTATTTCCATGTCTCATAGGGTAGAAAACTTTCTGTAAGATGTTCTGTAGTTTTGCAATGTTTTCCCTGTTTATTAGGGAACTTTATTTAGCACTGTGACCTGGTTTTAGTTGTTGCCTCCTCTCTGTAGAGTAACTGTGAATTGGAAAACGGTGGCTGCTTTGTGATGGTGCAGTTTGGAGCAAATCAGCTGCACAGTTCCTTACAACTACATCACAACACCTACAGCCAGGTGCTTGGCCTGAACGAGTTGGTGAAGGTGCGGGAGGCAGGGAATGTAGGTTTATTTTACTTGCCAGGGTAAGGGATATTAAGTGTTGCTGAAGGACCAGTCAGAGAACACCAAGGTGTGTGCCTGTGAGGACTCAGATGCTGCTTAGTTGGGCACACTGGGCACGGTGATGTGTCTGCTCTCCTGTCCCCAGCTGGGGTTCAGGGGGCTTGAGAGAGGGTTGCATGTTAGGGCCAAAATTAAATGGATTAACTCGCCTTCTCTTAAACTGAGAGGTATGCCATTAATGCCACAGGCTGTAATCTGTTGTCAACAAAATGGGCTGGGGTCCCTCTTCCAAGGATGTGGTGGTGTGCTGTGACTCCTGTGTGGACAGCTGAGCTCGCTCACTGCTGTGGCGCTGCTTCCCCTCGGGTGGCTGCTGGCCTTGCTTCCCAGCCCAAGGCTCCCTCTGAGAGAGCACGAGTTTTACCACGGGCTGCAACTGCTATCATGCAGAGAGCATCCCTGTAAGCATGGGTGGTCATGTGCAAATCTGTTCTGTGGCCTTGTTTAGCTTATGAACCTGTCGGCAATTTTAAGGCAGACATCCACATTTGTTAGCCAAAACCTCGAGTCCCTTCCTGATCGAGCGGCGCTTTGAATGGAAACAGCAACACCATTTTATACTGAGTGCAAAAATGTGATGGTTACGGCGTTTCGGGGGGCTTGGGAGACCTGTTCCTTGGACCTGCAAGAGAGTCACCAGACCTTGGATAAGGCTATCACATCAGGTGGCTACCTGTCACCGTTTCGAATTTTATCTCAAAATTAGGACAGTGATTATTGATTTATTTGTTTTTGTTTTTGTTTTTTTTAATCAAGTGGGGCAACACCTGTGGCTTTGAGTTAGAAGGAGAAAACATCTCTCTGGCCACTCCATGTTGGAACAGGCTCTGTGTGTTTGCCCCCTCCAAGAGGGAGGTGTCCCTTCTCATAGCCGGTGGGTCCCAGTGAGGTTCTGAGTGGGTTCCCTCGATGCAGCCAGGAGCTAGAAATGCTGAGACTGGGACGTTTCTAACTTGGGCACATCGCAAACTGCAGTGGTTCAGAAAACCTTCAGGTAAAAGTAAGGTTAGATCAAAGGTTTGCTGCTTTGCTTCAGTGTTGTTTTAGTAAAAGCAAATACTTTTAAAGCAGATAGCTGCTGTATCTCTCTAACTATTCCCTACAGTTTCTCTTTTTTAATTCTTTCCCATTTCTGTATTTGGGACAATAACCATCTCTCTGTTTTCTGGCTAGCTGCAAGACTTGGTTAATATTTGCATAAGGTTGTGGCTTCCTTCCATTGGACTTACCAAATAAATAAATAGAATGCATGGCTTCTTACCAGAAGGCAACCTCTCTGCCTGTGAAACCAGAGTTTTCTGTGAGGCTAAGGAGGTATACTATTTTATATAATTAAGAATACATGCAAATGAAGGGTTATGCTCTGCTAAACTTGCTGAGCTGCCTTTTGTTCTGCTTCTTGCGTAGGCTTAGACCGGACTCAGATTTGCTCCTTGCAGCTTTGCAGAAAGTACCTGCACATTTCCATTTCGTAGTACACAGAAACACAGGGAGGGGTGGGTCTGCTACTGACACATAGTAGGTAAAAAGTGAGTAATTTATTCTCATCAAAAGTGAAGAAATGTGGGTGCAAAGATAATTAGAGGTCTCCTGCACCTTGGAGGAACAATTAGACATCAAGCAGAGTAACTTTTGCTATTTCTGTTTGCAGAAAAGACTGTAGGTAGCTCCAAGTGAATGCTCAGTAGGACAGAGGCAGCTGGTTTCAACCACATTAATTTGGAACCTGTGTAGATGATGTGGTGGTACACTGTGCAAGTAGCCTGGAGCCAGTGATGACTCGGTTGCCTCCAGAACCAGAAAGAATGTAGCTGTGAAGAAGGCAGAACTGCACTCAGCCCTAGGGGAAGAAGGATCTTTGGTTCAGCATCGTGCTATCACAGCTCTGTCACTTTTGAAGCCTGAACTGATAGAAGCTCGTGGTCCTGTCCTGTTTTCCAGTTGTACCAACTCACCTGAAGCAAGAGCTTTGAATCATGCAGATATGCCCCACACTGTTTAAATTCCACCCCAAGCCTTGTTTTATTCATGGGATACTTTACACACATTCCAGCTCCGCCAGTTCCTGAGGAGCCCCTCCCAAAGTATCTAACTCTTCCCAAGCTTTGGAAGAGTAGCCTGAAGGCCTCAGTCAGGGCTGGGAATAACTCAGATTGGCAAGTGTGTAGGGTTGCAATGCCTAAAGTATATGTCAAGATGCAGCCTGTGATGCTCACAGTCACGTTGCCACATCCCATTCCTCATTCTTTCCTCAAGACCAGGACGTGCACAAAACTCAGCTCCTCTGGAAATACAAATGTTTAATAAACCAGGACACGGCCCTGACAGAGGCAAAAGTAACATCTCTTCATCCAGTACATCAGCCATTCAGCACTGACAATGGGAAGGTAAGGACAGCCTTTTGTTTTCCTTTAGTTCTTAATCCAAATGTCTTTGACACCAAGTAGGTTTGGTCACACTGTGTGCAGGAAAGGACCACTCCATTGTACAGTTAACTATTTTAGAATGACAGTTCGATCATCTATTGACAGACAGGGTGTAGGTGGGAATAATGTCTTTTCAAAAACTTGCCTGGAGAACACAGTCATTCTGCTTGGCCAATGAACTGAAATTCCAGTGAGGAATGGAGTGTTTCTATTCTGATGTCTTTGAGCAGTTCCAGTAACTGTAATACTGTTAAAGCATTGAAAATTGCACAGGCAGTAGACCTGATGCATAGTCATGAAACATGTTTCAAAATTATAATGAGATTTTTATGACTTGCAAAGACACTTTTTATGAGCAAACAAAATATCTACCCAAACCAGTTATAGAAATGACTTTCCCTCAGTAACTTTCTATTTTGCATTTTTCAGTTTGGGCAATGTTTATGTTAAAAGCTGTCTTACAGACACTACTCAATCCTTCAATAAAATACAAATTTGTGTTTGCAACAACAGTCTGTTCTGATCAGAAAGACACTGGATTTGTGGCATAAATTGTGAGCTCACTGTATAATTGAGCAGGAAAGGAGCATGGGATGTGAGCAAGACATCTCTTTATATAAAACCCCAGTTGATCCTAAGGAAAAAAAAAAGTAAGAGAAGTTACTTCAAAAAAAGTCACCTTACTAGCACTGTATATTTAACAATTATCCCATTAGAACAGGTTCTTGGTAATTGAATACATAGTGCTCCAAGGTTATTTATTGCAACAGCATCATCGGGTTATTCTTCTTTCAGATAAAATCACTGGGAGCTTTGTCACTGTCTTCATAGAGGGCAACATTAAATATGAAGTTTTCCCACCCATTCCCTGACCTCCTCAAAATCTTGTACCTGTAGCAAGCGGGTAACAATGTCCAGAAATAAACCCTCGATCTCTATGAACTTTACACTGAATTATGATTTGAAGATTCTTACAGGTCATAAAGTGTGCAGCTCTTTAACTTTTTTGTAGTTCTTCAGATCTATTCAGAAAGCTGCCTACAGACAGATACTCCAGCACTGCCACCACTGGTTCTATCTATTTTTTTTCTGGTCTAGGCAATGCCCTCTTCAGCTGGCTTCTGAGATCTTTTTCTCAGCTGCTCCCATTAATCTGTAGGAAAGCTGGACTCTCAACCCAGGGCTGCAGCAAGACAACCAGGCACTGTTAACAACTTAACTACCTTTGAGAGCCTTGAGCTTATAGACAAGGGCCAAAATTTTCAGCATCACAGGAACACAGGAATGAACTTGGCAATATCCAAAGGTCAGCTGAGCCCCATATCGTTGTCCACCAATGAGCAACGGTGAGCACTTAGGAGCAGGGTATGGGTACAGACAGTCTCTTGACATACTCTAAAATTTTCTGTAAGCAACAATTAATGAGCTTCAAGCTTCAAAGCTTGCATTCATTTCATCATGTTTAATACTCTTCCTCTATGTGAACTCATCTTTTTTAGCTTATCTATCTGGCCTCCAAAAGGTTCTATGGCAACATTAATAGTGACATATGAAAAAGCACTTTATTTTAAATTGGCTATCTGATGATTACATTAGGTGTGCCTCCCCTGCTTGTACTACAGGGAACAATGAATAATCATTTTGTGTTCATTTTTTCCACATAAGTTTTACAACTCTCAGATATTCCTGCTCTGGATGTCAAATTTTTTTTGCAGTTCCCACAGATTTGTGCTGGAATTCTTCTGTAAGTGGCTTATTTGGCACCACCCCTCTAGTACCATTGCTGCCCTCAGAAATTTATTATGCATTACACCTCGCAGTCTAACAATATCATCCTGGAGTTTCTTTAGACTTGACTATGCCCAGCCTTGTCAGTTTGTTACCATGAGTTTACTCCTCTGTCCCAAACTGACTGTTATTGACCACTCAGGTTGGGACTAATGTGAGGATGTATTTCTTGTAGAAAAGAATGGGCTTTCTTTGAAAACCTCTCTATCACTTTTGTATTGAATATTGCTGTTCCCTTTAAAAAATATTTGTTGTTTGTTTTGTTTTGCTATGGTTTAATCCTCCTCAGAATGCCCTTTCTATATGCTTAGCATCTGTTAGTTCTCTCTCTGGCAAAGGCCTGGCTTTTGTTATATTTTAACAAGGCTTTTTTTTTTTTTTAATTTTTTATTATTAGCTCGTATGTTGGTAAATTGATCCTACAAATCTTTGTTTTCAGCCTGGACCCCTTGGGCTTTCTACATAACTAGCTTATGCAGAGTTCTTGTGGTCCTAGTTTGCTACAAGACCTGCTTCTGGAGGGTGTAACTTCCAGTACGCCTTTGCCTCCGCTCTGCTCCTGCGAGTCCTGGGCTGAAGGAGGAGCCAGGCAGGCGCTGTCTCTCCCCAGCGTCCAGCGTGAACGGGAGCATCGGTAGATCCCAAATCGATCACCAACTCGACGTGGTATGGATGGTATTGCAGCTTCTCCTGCATGCTGGGGAACGCGCAGTGCAGAGCTCCTTCGGAACAGCAACAGCCGGCGTTGACAAACCTTCTTTTAAGATAAGACACTCCCACCTAGTGGCTCTCTAACGTTCAGGAACATGCAGTGCACAAATCTTCAGCAAATTTGGAACAGTTAACTATGGAACTCATATTTAAAAACCGAGCAAATCAGGTGTTTACTAAGTTGGTAGGTTTAGAAATGCTGGTTCTGAATCCCTGTTTCACTGCTGTAACATCTAACCAGAAATCAGGCAGGAACAGTTACACTGTGTAACACTGTTTATTGTTGCCCACAATGTAGTGGTTCTTGGTTTAGTTTTTCATGGCAATTTCGATTCTGTCACTGGGCTTTGCAGGAAAGACAACAGCTAGATACAGAAAAGCATTTAAAAGTAATTCTATTAGCTGTACTTGATAAATACCATAAAAAAAAACCCCAAAAAAACCCAAAAACCAAAAAACAAACCAAACAAAACCAAAGGTAAGTCATGGGGTTCTATGTGTACATAATATACAAATGTGTATATAATATACAATTATATAAATACACAATTAAAAGAACACAGAAAAACATTGCTTCAGACCGTCTTCACTGTGTCTCCAAGCATAGCACTCTATCCTTAAAGCCTCAGGAAAAATGCAAAGAAAATTACACGGAATCATCATAAGCTGTTTAACTGTAATTGGCATTGACAGTCCAGAGTCTCCTGACTTCAAAGCCAGTTAGTAGCTCACAGCAGCTGGATTATAAATTAAAAGGATATAAATTGGTGCCTTTTAGGGTTCTCGGAATAAGCTGGAATTCAAAGCCAAGGATGAGCAGCCTAAAAAAAGAGTGGACTCTTCCCAATTTTCAAAGTATAGTTGAAGTATTTTAAATATTTAAATTTAGAAAAAGTAAAAATTAAATCTGGTTCTCCAGCATTGCACCCAATGTATTTTTTTCCAGAATCATTATATATTCAAAAGATCATGTGATATAAAAAACACTTCCCTGGTAAAAATCCAGTTAATGTCTAGGTCAGATCAGTGACAACCAAAGACTTTGCCTGTTTGGTTCCAATGCTGAAACACGCTCTATGACTGTCACAGCAGCCACCATAAATTCAAGTCTTTTCTGACAATATTTGCAGAGGAAAAAAAAACCTGAGCAGTGACTGAGAGGGGACTGTCTCTGATCTTCCTGAGCCCTCTGGTGAGGGCTGAGGCATCAGTGGTGTGAGGAAAGGAAGCCTGCCTCACAGCTCTGCAGTTCCCATCCTTCTGGAAAGAAAACATGGGTTTCAAGGTTGTTGGGGCAGTAGCAACTTTTTGGCTAAAAGAGCCCAACCTCTTTAATTGTTGCTGTGCAGACATGTGAAGGATATACTACCATTTCAGAATTAGTTTAAAACACCTGCCTAAAAAGCAGACAGAAAAACATTCTGTAACAGGGCAGCATCAAAACCCACAGTGCTGCAGAACAGGATTTCCCATCTCCCTTGGCTCTTCCCTTCTTCCCGTCCTTCCTTCCCTTCTGTCTCCTGAACGTTCACCTCATCTTCCACCAGCCCTCTGCAGTGTTACCTTTTTCAGTAATCCCCATCTGCTCCTCCCCTCTGGGGGTTAGCTGTATCAGTGTACTATATGTATAGTTAGGTGTTTCACATCAGTGAAATTGTTGATATTCATACATCCAAGTAAAGACAAAATATGCTTCAAGATCCTTTTTTTCCCTTTCGTATTCATTGTATATCTGCACATTAAAATCATGTGGCAAGTATGTCTCAAAGTGATTTACAAAAAAAGAAAGCAATTCTGTGTGGTTTTCTCTACAATAAATATTCAGTTTCCCTAAATGCTTATTCCAGCAATATCAGATGTTTCTTTAATTTTTTTTTTTAAAAAAACCCCTTTTATATCTATTTAAAGAATGTTAAAATGATTTAATTTTAAAATTAAAAAATAATTTTATAATTAAGAAAGATTCCATCTGTCTTAAGGCAGAAAGCTGAACAAGAGCCATCAGGTCCTTTCAAGAAAAAAGAGCCTTTAGGCACTAGAATGCCTTGTTAGGAGGATCCTACTAAACAGGCACTGCAGCTCCTTGATAAAATGAAACCCCAGATAAAATGGACTGATTGACTGACATGAAGTCTTTTTAGGCGGCTTACTATAATTACACTTACAATCATATTATGTCTAGGTTTTCTACAGAGACCTTTGTCTAAACTTCAAAGGATGTCTGCTTCCTTTTAAAGTATTTCTACCACCTACATATCAAACCTGTCAAAGTGCAGAAATACCATGTACCCTCTTTTCCTGCTCCAGGCCGTAGTAAAACTTACACTGACAAAAAAAAGCTTATGCTTCTATTAAAGTATATTACAACTGCAGTAACAGCCCATTCCAGGAATATATATGCTGGGGCTTGCTGGCGTTCCAATGAAACAGAAGTTAAAAAACATCAAGGACTTCTGTGTTACAGCAACCTAAAATAACTTAGAAGGAAAAGAAAAGCAACTGTCTGGTGCAGTGCTATAAAATAAAACGTGTAAGAAAAAGACCTCTTTCACATTTTCAAATTTAGCCAAAGGAATAAATGTCAAAGTCTTGGCAGGACTCTGCCCTCATTCCTCATCCATCAGATTCGCAACAGTTTCAAAAAGACATTTGTGAGGAAACTAACTCAGTGTTAATAGGAACGGTATAAACCTTCAGGGCAAACAGCATACTATTTGTAATTTAAAGTAATTTTCTAACCAGTAGTTGTGCCAAATGCTTTCTGTAAAATACGCTGTAACTCTTGTAAAATAATCCTAAAATAAGTTTCTATTTGTCAGGTTTAAAAGTTAGACAGTAATGTACTAAGGTATTGATTCAATAAAGCAGTAAAACCCTAAATACTCTTATAAATACCAAACACTGTTCTGCACCTGGTCTTCTTTCCCATCCTTTAGTAATCTTCATTAAAAATAGTGAATTAAAATATGGCATCAATTTGGATGAGCGGTATTTATATATGTATGGAGACAAAGAGAGAAATTACACCTGTGACAAACTGTTTCTTTGCTGTTAACAGTTGTCACTTCCAGAAATGGGAATTAAAATGTCAATCGTCCTTCTTCTCCCACACTTACCTAAGCAGTGGCTAGTGGTAAGTGAGCGAGAGCTGACTTTTGAATGCACAATGCCATCGAGTGCTCTGTGAGAGAAAGGGGAAGGCATTAAAACAAGATTAAATTCTCTGGGGTCAGTGCCTACCTGTCAGCAAAGGAAGATGGCTTATCCCCTACAGCCGTTCCAATGTGACAAAATTACACACTGTGTTGAAGGTTGTAACTAAACCAAACATTTTAAAATGGGAGATGGAGTGCAGGGTTACTGATGAGTTAACTAGATTTGACTTAGCCAGGAGAAACTTTCAGGTGTGCAGATTCTTTTTTGAAGACCTTAAGTTATCAGATACATTGCTTGATTTAATAAAAATATTGTATGCCTCTGTAATTGTTGTCTTACTAGGAAAGAAGTAAAAATACTCAGCTCAGACTTTTCCATGAGTCACAGCAAAATCCAAGACAAATACAGGTTAGAAATAGTTGCTCTTAGTAAAATCTAATTATACT
The DNA here is from genome assembly GCF_000691845.1 of Merops nubicus. Lineage (NCBI taxonomy): Eukaryota > Metazoa > Chordata > Aves > Coraciiformes > Meropidae > Merops > Merops nubicus. The sequence continues at coordinate 1,121 of NW_008607450.1, read as the reverse complement.
GAACAATTAGACTGCTGGAGAGAAAAAAAGCAGCTAGCACCTGTGGGCAAGGAGGTAGTGAGACCTCTGATACCCAGTTAGCACATGGGGAACAAAGGAAAAAAATAATCGTTAATTTCTTTTGGAGAGGCAGGGGTCAGTGTGAAAACCAAATGACTCTTTAGTTCCTATGCCTAACTTTGATGTTTAATAAGAGATAATAACATAGACATTTGATACTTTTTGGTTATTTTCTCTTTTATTCATGTGACATCATAAAGTGAAAAACCTGATGGCAAAATTGTATGTTTTCCTTGAGGCCTTCTGCTGTTAGGTGCTGGAACGTGTTAACATTTCCAGCTGTTCAGCTCCTCTCTCCCAGAGCAGCGAACAGTCATTTGTACTCCAGAAATGGCTGTACAGGTAACTCATGCAGTAAGACGTCACTTACATGAAACACAAAGAAAATGCTGAAGAATTGTGTGGTGGTTTTTTGTTTGTTTTCACTTGGAAGCAATTGTTCACGTTCTTTCAGTACCTCCCTGCTGCTGTAATAACCGAGACGCATGGAGCTTTCTGCCAGGGAGGGAGCAGTCTCCAAGGTAACAGGGACACCAAACTTCAGTCAAAACACCCCAAATTTTGTGTAACTTAATATACCTCAAATTCACTCCTATTAGAGGCTTAGTGGCTGCTTTTTGGTGTGGTAAAAAAACAAGCAGACACCTGAAAAGGTGGTGAAGATTAATCTTGAAGGCGGTAAGATTTGATACACTGGCCATTCAGAACTTTTAAATGAAGATGTGACTTTACAAATAAATAATGTAATTTTTAATAAAAGAACAACCTTTCTCTTTGAAAAATAAGCAAAGCTGGATAGCTAATGCCCAATATGATGTCCTGACAATTTTATGGCAGTACATATTTACCACTAGATTGATAAAAGCTCTGGGAGACATTTATAATAAAGATGAACCTGCACATCCCGAGGTTAAAATTTCTGGGATTTGCCACCTTATTAGTAAGAGCATCTGAACACTAAGAAAGGGGAGGGGAAGAAGTCTTTGCTGGAAGTATTTTGCCTTCGAGAGGCTGTCATTTGCTACATGGGGCAAACAGGGCACAAATTCCGGTCACACCAA
>NW_008607449.1:4998-5619 GCF_000691845.1 Merops nubicus | reverse complement strand
TTGGATGCAGGAAATTTTTATTGAGTCCAGAGGGGTGGGAGAGATTGTCAGAGAGACTGTGGGCAAGACCCAGACAGGCTGGTTGTCACAGGTTGGGGCATGCAAAAGGATCTCCTCTAGAGCATAACTTCTCACTCCAGATGGCCCCTTGGTGTGGCAATCCAGATCCTGAGGACTTGGCCCCGCAGCCCCACAAAGCCCTTTGGGCCCATTCACTGTGCCATCTGAGAGCTGGGAGAGGAAGAAGTGGAACAGAGTGGAGGAGAAGAGGGCAGGGAAGGGCTAAGGGTGTGTGGCACTGAGCTGCCCAGGCGTTGGCTGGAGCTGGGGCTGCTCAGCACCCCTCAGGGCCTCCTGCCCACCAACTCAAGCCAGCGTGGAAGGTGGTGGCATTGGCATTTAGGGTGGGGGCAGCTCATGGGTCTGTGGGTCTGTGTCTAGCAGGGCCCACAGTTGTCCCAGAGCTTCTTGCTGTAGCGGGGCCAGGCGCAAGGGCTGCAGGCAGGAGAAGTGTAGGGTCTGCCAAAGGTGCAGAGGCCCCCTGAGCCCTGCGTGGCCCCGGCGCCGTAGAGGCCCCCCCGCCCCAGGGAGCCCCCAAAAGCGGAGAGACTCGCGACACAC
>NW_008607449.1:0-4914 GCF_000691845.1 Merops nubicus | reverse complement strand
CTGTCGGGCGCACAGCTCGTTGCAGCTCTCGGCGATGGGCTGGGGCACGGCCACGCTGGTTTTCGGTGGGCACAGGTCGTAGCAAGACATCTTAGGGAGCGTGAAGATCTGGCTGAAGAGACAAATCAGAAGTTTTATGAGATATATTCTGAAATGCTGCCATGAGAGAAATTTTGGTGTTGTGATGCCCTGTGCTAGAGCGTGTGTTTTACAGGCAGCTTTGAGCATTTTGATTAGCAGTAGCTGAGCGCTTGGATCCCAAATTTCTGATTGTATAAATCCGCCACAGGAAGGACCAGACTCCACAGACTGGTCTTTCTTCCGGATTCACTTGGATGTGTCTGACACATCCTGCAAATACACATCCTGAAGAACACTGTAGGAATCTCAGTCCCATCTACCACAGAGGTCCCCAAAGTGTGGGGAAAAAAAACAAGTTAGATTTGGCTTTGCTTGTACTAAGTGTATTTATGTCTCCCAGAGTGCCACTGAGCATAGTTGAAAAGGTGGCCATCTATTTCATCTATCTTAAATTTTATGAAACATGAAATTATGAAAACATTCTGTGAAAACAATTATCTGAAAGAAAAGTGTTTTCTCCTGTGATTTTTAAGCTTCTAACAGGCTTAGAACACTCAAATTTATTCCTCATTTTCTACAATCACACCCAATCTCCTAAATTCTGCATCTACTAAAGATTTCACTAAGAGTAGTTATAGACAGAAACGATCCAATGGTGCTCAAAATCTGAGCATACTTGTAGGAATCTGCTCTGCTGTAGGTTCAAACTAAATAAATAGAAAGAAATAAAAAAAAAATCATACTCACGGAGCTCGAGAAGACGAATAAGCCAAGAGAAGTGTCTAAATGAACTCAGAAACTGCAGCTTATGTAGTTTCTCTGCATTGTGATGAGGTTTGGCTCTCACGTGGCATTGGGGGCTGTGTTTGGCTGTCCAACAGAAATTATTTAACAGCTTCAAGTGATGAAAGCTTTGTGTTTATCATGGTCATGATTTTATTCACATTCTCACACCGTGCGGTGTCCGTCATGGTTGTATTACACCATCGTGACTTCTTTAATCTTGCCTCTTAATTGGATAGTGTCATTTCTGCTCTCATCATAGTGAACTCGCTGGAATTGCCATCTGCATTAAGCTGACTCCGCATCTTACACCTTCCTTTGCAGAGTTGTCACAAGTTTGCCTGCTCAGAGATTTTGTAAGACTCATCTTTGGCTGACATGTACATTTTTCCTTAACAACCTTTTATCTGGTAAATTAATCAGAGACTGAGTGCAGCTTATCCTAGGACTACCCAGGAATTTGTCTTTTCCATCCCTAACTTAGACAGACCTCATTGACCTCAGGTGGATTTTAAGTGGTCATGAACACCTGCTGAAATCACACAATACACAGGACAATTCTCCAACAGCTTTCCATTGAGAGGAACAGTCTTCTGAGTGCGGAGACAATCCTGCAGAAAAGTAATTTTGTTTTACTACAAGAGTTTCGGTGGGAATTGAAATTCAGCTTTAAAGGGGCCCATGGTTCTATGGACGGTGATTTGAGATAGGAAGTCAAAAAAAAGCATCCCAGAAATGTGTGAAGTGCCACCCCTGCCCGTGACCCACCAAGGTGGGTGCAATTTTGAGGAAAAATTAAAGCAGCAGATAATCAGAATAGTTTCAGCTGGAAAAGACCTTAAAGATCATTGACTCCAACCAGTAACCCAGCACTGCCAGGTCACCACTAAACCATGTCCCTAAATGATTTCTCCTTAGCTGTTGTGGGCGTTAACTCTTATCAAATATCTTCTGGGGCTTCTTAAGAAAAAAGCAATTTGTAATGATTTCACAAACATTAATTAGTTGGTGTTCAACCCACCTAATGTTTGGTGTTGTGTTAATGTATGAAAATGTGCGAGTGGTTTGGAGACTTCAGTGTTACACAATCCCATGCCCTTCAGTGTACAGGAAACAAGGTGGTGCACACCATTAATTAGATCATGATTTGTGCCATCGGCAGTCATGGGTCAATATTAATGTAGCTCTTTACTTTCATTAAAAATAATTCTTTCAACATTTTTGAGTGAATCCTCTCTTAGTCTAAGACATCATATTTGCTGTTTATCAGGGGAAAATATGTTGTTATTTCAAACTATACTTTGCAGAAAAAAAAATTCTACATACATCTGTGATTGTTCACCCTTTTCCTGTGCTTTTTTTTCAGATGACATTTGGTATCTTTTATTCAAGATTTTAGGTTTTTACTCCTATCAAAGAAACTTGTTGGACCTTTTTCACTGTCGCCCCTGAGAAGACCCAGCAGGACTAGGGCAGGGATTGTTCCCCTGGGCTGGGCACTGGGGAGGCTACCCCTCGAATTCTGGGGTCTCTCCATCCAAGAAGGATCTTGAGGGGCTGGAGAATGGCCAGAGAAGGGCAATGAAGCTGATGGGGAAGTGTCTAGAGCCCAAGTGTGGGAAGGAGCAGCTGAGGGACCTGGGGGTGCTGAGCCTGGAGCAAAGGAGGCTCAGGGGCGACCTTCTGGCTCTGACACCTCCTGACAGGAGCCTGGAGCCAGGTGGGGGTCGGGCTCTGCTCCCAAGGAACAAGCAACAGGACAAGAGGATCAGCCTCAAGTTACACCAGGGAAGGTTGAGGCTGAGGAACAATTTCTTCACCAAAAGCGTTGTCAAGCACTGGAACAGGCTGCCCAGGGAAGTGATTGAATCACCATCCCGGGACCTTTTTAAAAGTCATGTAGATGTGGTGTTCAGGGACATGGTTTAACTGTGGACTTGGTAAAATTAGGTTAATGATTGGACCTGATGACTTTAAAGGTCTTTTCCTACCTAAACGATTCTGTGTCTCTGTGATTCTACGACCCCCCACAGGTGAAATACTTGAATTCCTGCAATGCCTAATTTGATTTTGAAAGAGTTTTGATAGAATTTTGAAACAGTTTTGATACACTTTTACCCAAACATTTTCCTTTTCTCTTCAGGTGATAATTGTGTTTTGGTTTCTGCTTGTTTGAGTTTTCATCCAGACATGTACGACATGCAGTTCAGAGGTGATGTATCTGGGAGGTCAGTGAAAATGCAAGTGATCCTTCCCCCACCAACAGTTGCCCTCTGGTTATTGCAGGGGAAGACAAACAACACTCTCCAGGCACAAAGTGAACTACTCCCATCCATGGCTCCTAGTTGGGGGGCACTTCCTTGCCTAGATTTCCATTTTACCACCAAGTCAGAGCAAGCTGTGCCTCATTACTCTGTCTCAGGGCCACATCAAGTCCCTCTGCACATCAAAGTCTTCTGTTTCCTCTCTCCCCTTGATAGCATTACTTTGTATTCAATAACTTTGTGATTTAAATGCTCTCTGAATTAAAAATTGTCTTTTGGGGCTTCCCATGGGGAAAAAACAAAACCCTTAGTGCAGGTTTTCTCAAGCCTCTCAGGAATGATGGATGTCAAAGTGCTTTAGAAACACTGACTAACGATTTAGGCATGCTGCTTTGTTGTTGTAATGTGACTCACATGTCCCAGTGGTGAGTAACAGCACCAGTCTAAATAGGGAGATGGTGTCAGTCATATCAGTCCCTTAATCAGACTCTGGTTCGTAGCCTCTGTCCCTGCCCTGCTCCTTCCCTATCCCACTTTCAGTTTTATATCACCCAGGGTAGACGCTCCTTTCACAGACCTTCTACAGGAGCATTCTGGACTGCCATAAACCCCTTCCTGCTCTTTTCAGTGTCTCCCCCGATCTTCAGGTAACCAGAAAGGGTGAAATTGAAAAGCTGGATGTTAAAGACAAGTGATTAAGAGAGATGAAAGGTGATATTTTTCAAAATTAACCACGATTCCTGCATTTTAAATGACAGCCAGGAGTATTACACTGGTCTGGAAATCTATTAGTGTCTCAAAGTACTTCTTAATAGTAAGTGTGACAAAATTTGTCATAGGACAGAATTTAGAATGTATTTACTTAGAAGGCAAATGAAGCCAAGGTTTTAGAGTAACAGCATAAATCAGAAAAAATCCATTATGTATTTTAAAATATTTTGAAGATAATTGATGATCTACATTAATATTGAAGATAATTCCTGATCTTCAATGACATTGAAGGTCAACCAAAAAACAGACAATAAAATAAAATTTATGGGAATAAGGTGCAGGTGACAATTTTTGAAAATAAAAAAACCCCAAATTTTAAAAGAAAGAAAATATGCAGAGGGGAAAAAGAGCTATTTTAAACCTTTAATTCTTTGGCTCTCTATACTAAATTTGGATTAAAATAAACACGAAAGAAAAGTACTTCTTACACCAATCAGTACCAGAAAATATATAACAAGAAGGAATGTTCCACATGATTAGAAGAAAACAGAGAATATGGACAAAGGCAGTGGAGGAGATCATCTGTAATAGGGCGAGGAGTAAAGTCATATGAATGTCAAAAATAGTTCGAATAAAAAAAGATGAAAAATGACAAAAGATCTGATGCATAAAAGATTTATTGTGAAAACTAAGATGAATACATTCAACAGAAAACACACCAAAAGAAAAAATATCACAGCAATATAAGGGTAACAACAAGAAAATATACAGCTAAAAGTGTATAGATATCCATTTGTCAAGATTTAAACTTAAGAAGGTACATGACATAAAAAATACAGATAATTATATACTGAAAGAACCCAGAAAATGTAACACATAAAAAAATTTACAAAAAAGCACAATAAGGAAGAGATCTGCGAAAATGGAATAAAGGCAAAGGATTAAGAACAGCATAATAAAAGCTTTACAGAAAAGATAAATCTTTGCAACATTTGGGATGATGAGCTCCTAACATTCATCATTCCTCATAAATACGGAGACTCCAACGCTGTGTCTAGCAGGGCCCACAGGTGTC
>NW_008607448.1:0-1783 GCF_000691845.1 Merops nubicus | reverse complement strand
TATAATCTTAGCAGTGCCCTTGCTCTGCATACCAATCCCTAGCAGTAGCTCTAAACATGAAGTCATTGCTGCTAAAACCAGATAGTTTATAAAAACACTTCTAACTTCAGACAGAGCAGTTAATTAGAAGAGCTTTAGCTAAAAAGTAAAATCATTGAGCAGAAACAGCTCTATTTTACCCCAAACCAGGACATTCCACCCCTTATTCCATACCATTGACATCATATCTATCCCTAAGTTACAATTTCTTCTATAGAAAAGTTCATTAAGTTCATGATTGCAGATTTCCATCTATCATAGCAGTATCTTAGGGCAGGAAAGATGTCATGGAGTTCATCATGGTTAGCATCCACAGGTTGCAGATTCATCCCAGGATGTTACTGGATGCCACTTGATGAAGCTAACTCCTGTCATCATTGCAATGTTATCCTGAAAGACACTTAGGAAATATTGTTATTATTCTGCAATTAACATGCAGCTTTAAAATGGAGTATTTTCACCCAGAGTTAAATTCCCCTGAGGTACACATTGTACTTCACCATCTTTCATCATCACCCACCAAGTATGTCCAGGCACTTGAGTGAAAGCAACCCCAGGGATGGGTTTGCCTTTGCCTGAAGCAGGGAATACCCACACAGTTTTCCCCAACAAATTCCTTTCATACACCACAGGGACTTTATCCCCTTCTACTGTATGTAAAGGGTCTGATTGGTCAGGACCTGCTCGATTGATGGATCCTCTGGTGTTAACTTACCAGGTGGCTTGTGCTAAATGCTTGTCCCAATTTTTAAAGGTTACACCCCCTATTGTTTTCAGAGTAGTTTTTAGGAGCCCGTTTGCCCTGGTTTTGGGTCAGGGCAGCCCCCAGAACTGTAACAGATGTTCTCTATTAACTCCCTCCCCCGAATGTGAAAGAGAAAGGGAATAAGGGAGAGAGAGACTTACGGATTAGAAAAGAAGAGAAAAGAAAAGATCTTTAATACTACCACTAATAATAATAGATGCTGCTAAGTTCAGACAGAGCAGTTAATTAGAATAGCTTTAGATAAAAAGTAAAATAATTGAGCAGAACCAGCTCTGTTTTACCCCAAACCAGGACACTGTTATATCATTCGATTTTTCCAGAGACTGGTGCATGATAGGGGTTGTGATACACCCATTCAGTACCATGTTCCTTAGCCCAATTGTCTATGAGATTGTTTCTGAAATGAGTCCCATTATCTGACTCAGTTCTTTCTGGAGTACCATGTCACCACAAGATCTACTTTTCCAGGCCCAAGATGGTTTTCTGTGAAGTGGCATGGGGTACTGGATAGGTTTCCAGCCATCCTGTGGTTGCTTCTACCATGGTAAGCACGTAGCACTTACCCTGGCAGGGTTGAGGTGAGTGTGATGTAATCAATCTGCCAGGTCTCTCCATACCTATATTTTGCAAATTGTCCCCCATACCACAAAAGTTTTAACCGTTTAGCTTGTTTGATTGCAGCCCACATTTCACAGTCGTGGATGTTACATCTCTTCCCTGATGTCCTGAGGTATCATGGGCCCATCGAGCTAAAAACAGTTCACCTTTATGTTCCCAGTCTAAGTCTGTTTGGAACACTTGAGCAGCCGGATCCACTTGCTGGTTGTTCTGGTGTTCCTCAGTGGCCCAAGTTTGAGGTACATGTGCATCTACGTGATGTACTTTTACCACTAGATTCTCTAGCTGAGCAGCAATGCCTTGCCACAGTGTGGCAGCCCAAATAGTTTTATGTCGGCGTTGCCAGTTGTTCTGCTTCCA
>NW_008607447.1:0-33735 GCF_000691845.1 Merops nubicus | reverse complement strand
GGCCCTGACCCCAAACTGTGCCAGATGTGCATCCAATGTTGCTGTTACTGTAAGGGGGCTATTCCTCATCTTTTTTTGAAATCTTGTGGTGATTATGAGAAGTTTCCAGTGACTGGAGGAAGGTAAATAACACGCCCCTTTTCACGATGGAAAAGAACAACAACCAGGGAACAGTACACAGGACAGTCTCCTCTCAGTTCCTGGGGAGATTATGGAATAAATCTTCCTGGAAGGCATTGCTGGGCACAGGAAGGTAAATAAGGTGGTTGAGAACAGCCAGCGTAGCTCTGCCAAGGACAAACCATGTCTGATTAACCTGATTACCTTCTGTAATGAGATGGCTGGCTCTGCGGACGAGGGGAGAACAGGTAAACAATGATGTTGACCTTGACTTAAGTATTTTGACATGGTTTCTTATACCATTATAGACTGGTGGCTACAAAGCAGGTGGGAAATCAGCTGCACTGTATGTCTCAAAGAATAGAGGTCAACAGCTGGAAGCCTAACTAGTGGCTGCTTACACGTGATGCACTTTAGAGACTGAGACGGGTGCAAATATTACCTAATATTTTCATCCTTGACCTGGATGACAGGATGGCAGGTGCCCTTATGTTTGTGAATGACAATTCAAAGGATGAGGGAGGGAGGCAGTCTATACTTAGGGCTATACGTGGGGCTTGCATTCAAAAGGACCTCAACTAGCTGTCTGTATGAACATAAAGGTACCTGGTCAAATTTGGTAAGAACAAAGTCCTGCAGCTGGGCCCCGTGGAACAGCATAAGCTAGTGACTGGCCACAAAACACTTCTCTAGTAGACGACCCAAGGGTTGAATGAGAATTTAAGTATGAGTCACCACTCTGTGATGAAAGCTCTCTGCATGCTTCGTGGCCACAGAATGTGTAGCCAGCAGAGCAAAGGAGGTGTTCCTTCCTCCTCATTCAACATCTGAGATTGCATCAGGTGAGTACTGCATGGAGATACATCCATCCTTTCCCCTCATCCATATGGAGATTACTAAACTGCAATAGGTGCAGCACATGGCTATTGGAATGGTTAAGGGGATGGAGCACAATGGAGATTTTACACTCTAAACCACTGAGTTTTCATTTTATAAATGGATAAATATATGCAATTATTTAATACAAAATGGGTCATTAACGATGGTGTTAACACCTAAGATTGCGTGGGCTGAGAAGTTCTGATGTGAAAACAAAATCTGATACCTTTGCTAGGAAGCAGTTTGGAAAGAATATGGTTCTTTCCAAACATACAAAGTTAAGAAAAATAAAGTAATATCTACCCTTAGTATTCCATTTTGCTATATGAAAAAGCTCAAAAATCAACATATTAAATGAGTTTTATGATTGGCTTATTCAGTGTTCTCCTTTTACACTTATTCTAGTCTGCTCTGGTTTCCATAGCTACTAGTTTAATCATGATGCACAGAGACATTTCTAATTACAGTATATGCCAGCATAAAATTAATTCTTTGAGTATCTTAAGTAACAAACAGCTTGCAGCTTGTTCTCTGGCATTTTATTACCACAAATCATGAAGCAGCACAACAGCACATCATATTTAATCTGTTCAATTTTATTAAAAAGAAAAGTCTTTAAAGATATACCTGCTTAGATCTGTGTCAGGGGAGGTACATTAAAGAAGGAATGTGTTCTACCCAGGGTGGAGGCATTCATTTCAAATTATGTAGCACTTGGAAATGATCAGTGGCTATCATAGAAAAGACGTGTTATACTGAACATCCAATACAATCCAGTTTTGTTCTCTGTTTTTTTATCAATGTAAAGTCTCTGCAACATCTTTTAAATTCTCCTTTGGCAAATACATTTTTTCCTTACAAAATAAAGGGGTTAATTAGATGTATGTTCTGTTCTGAAGAACTTGCACTATGCAGGACTCAGGTGGTACAACTGAGTGCAGGTAAAGCAGACGTATAATTCAGTGAGAACTTATTTGATTGCAGGATAGGTCACAAATGGAGAAGGGTTGGTTTTTTTCCAAGAAATGCTAAACATGTACAGTAGGAAAGTCAGTGGCAGCTGATAATCAATGCTATCAAGAAACATGCCAAGACTTATTGATGTATGTTTTCTAAATTAAATAGACATTTGTTTTATTATTTTACCTTTTTAGTGTACAATCTTCTCTTACATCAAATAATATTTGTATTTCATTTCCTTATTCAACTATCTTCCACCTCAAAAGCCCTGACTACACTAACACAGTATCTTCCCAAATACATTTCTGCAGTGTAAAGTAGGAAGAATAGAATCAGAAATTTTGTATTGTGATTGTTGTCTGACAATAATAGCATGAAAACTTATGCTCATATTTCCCTTCAACGTTATTTTGACCGTGGAATAGACAGAAGAACCAGTGTCTCTCCCATTTGCTTCTTCCATAAACATCCTTCATATATTTTATAGTGAGCTCTGCCTTTTTATATATCATGTGTATTGTATGTGTGGTGGTTTAGCCCCAGGCTCAGCTGCAGGGGAAATCCCAACCCTATCCCAGCCAAACCAGGACAATATGCTTGCAGTTCTTAGAAAAACTTTGCCAACCTTTATTGATTCAGTCACTTCTGGGTTAGTTTTCACATGTACATCAAAAGATACAATGCTTATTGTAAAATAATTATTCTCTCTCATTTGTCACTTGGAAAATGATTTGTAAACTGGAATTTTTCCTGAGTTTTTTTAATGTTAAATCTGTCTTGCTTCATCTTTAGCCTTCATCTCCAAACGTTCGATGGTTTCTTAAGTAGAAATCTATGTTCATGAGATGATTTTCTACTAGACCTTAAAGGCATTTTCTTTAAATATTTAAATACACCCTTTTTTTCAGAGACCTTATTTCTGTTTTTTCATTACAACAGATTAGAATATGCTTTTAATTGAAAAATGTAAAACTATTTCACTTTCTCATCTGTAAAGTATTCTTTAAGAAGGTGAAATATTAATGTGTTTAAAAACATAGTTCTGTAAGCACTGTGTAAAAAAACCCACTTCTGTCTTACTGGTAGATCTACTAATTTCAATTGACCTGGTGATAAAAGAATCAAGGTTTAAAGAAAGAAAACCAACAAACCAACCAAAAAATCAACTCCCCAAACAACAGAAGTATGTAAAGTTTGATGCAAAATGCTTGGAGTGTTTTTTATGCTTTTTCATCTGTTGGGCACTCTGATTATGTTACTATCAAAAAGTGCCGTTGTAATAAATTAATCCATAGAAGTGGGAATATAACACAGCACATTAAAACAAAATACCATCTAAAAACTGCTCAAATTCTTGATATTCTTATATATTCCCATTAACACTGTTCTTAAAATTCAAGAAAATAGGCAAATATTGGTTTCAAAAACTATGGGGCTGGATTAATAATACCTAATCATTTGCTTTTCTTGTTAGAATTAACTATGGAATTCCTTGTGGAATTTCCAAATGGGATGTGGATTTTTGCTTCAAAGTGTATTAACATTTTCAAGTAGATCAGCATCTTGTTTGAACAGCATGGTTTGTCATCACTTGTTATTGGTAGATGGAAGTGATATCTCTGTGTTATAGTTTCTAATCAACTCAAGCCTTGTTCTGTTCTGATTCTTCAAGCTGAATATATATAGCATAGTGTATATATAGATATAGCATAGAAGACTGCTTACATCCATTTGTTTTAAATTTATTGACAGTTTACTCTTTTATTTCACTGTCATAATGATCTTGTAGCTACCTTAGTGTCATGGTTACAGGGGCTGGGACCAGTTTATCCTTATGTGGGTAGAACCAAAACTATGTTTTCTATACTCTCTATGTCAGTGCTCATGGGCTGTTAAGAAGATCATGGGTAGCAGCTGCCCAGGACAGACCTCACACCCCAGGCTATAACAGATAAGGAAAGAGGTTCAAGGTCAGGGGAGATGTTAACACCTTCCCACCCAGCAGGAGGAGTCCTCCCTGTCCATGGGCCCATCCATGCCTCGCCCCATGACTCATACAGAGCTCCCCCCAGGAGCTATTTCTGTTTAATGGCCCATCAAGGACCCATTGCATGACTCATAGACTGATATCAACCCATTGGGAGATGCTCCACCCAGGGGGAGGAGCCAAGTGCTCCCACCTGGATATAAACTGGGGTTCAGGACAGCACAGGGGGCCTTACCCACTGGATTTCCAGAGGACAAGAGCTACCAGATCTTTTCTACGAGACCACTGCTTCATCTGGACTGCTACCACCACCCTAACTACAGAGTATCAGGTTGTATTCTGACTCTGTCTGTGGTTTTCCTTTGTATTATTGCTTTTATTTTATTTTTTCTTATTAAATTGTATTTCTGACTTGGAGTCTCTCGCTGGTTTGTTTTCAAACCATTACACTTAGTATGTTTGAATAAGAAAAGAGTTGCTAGATACTTCTCTGGTGAATTGAGGAGGAAGAAAAAGACTACAAAAGACAAACTGATGGATCATATGAGGATGTATTTTAATTTTTTTCCTGATGTATGTAGATAGAGGAAGTGTAAATTGAGCCTATAAACTTAAAGAAGTTAATGTTAGCCAGTTCAGAGTTGAAATAACATGACTTTTTTTTTAATGTAGCTGAGTCCAATGAGCTTCACTCGATGTAAAGTGGCAGCTTCTCTCTGTTTCCAGTCTTCAGCCAGGCTGCTTCCTGCTGGGCACACACGTGTACACCCGTGTTGCAGGCACAGCCAGCCTTCCTGGGCACATGTGTAAACACACACAGTGCTCATAAACAACACGAGCCAGACAAGCATACTGACCAGCAGCTTGCTTACGTGTGTCAGGTCTCTTTTATCCCCTGACTCTTCTCCATTTTGCTGGTCTTGTTCCTTGTTGATCAATCTTGAGCTCTCCTTCTCTCTACCCTTGTCATCCCCAAATTAACCACGTGCGTGTAATTACTTCTACCCATGGGTCCCATGTAATTACTACTACGTTACTCAGAGCTCTCTTTTGTACCTAGGTACCACTGGCTTTGCAGGAGTCCACTCCCCTGAAGGTCCCCATTGCCTCCCTTTAATTGTCCACGAGGTTCAGCCATTTCTGTCCTAAATCTCCCTTAACTGCCTGTGGAATCCAACCATTCTTTGCTGTGTGATTTTCAACTTTGGTCAGATTCTCACTCTGTTATTCAATATGTCCAGCAATTTCTGATATCCTCTTCATTAGTTACGTTGCATTCAGACAGCTAAACCCAGTGCCAGAGCCTGGTCACCTGCCTGCACCCCTTAACAGCTCAAACAAACACAGAACAAACACTCAAACAAACATCATCTGATAATGAAATACTGCAACGTGTTTTTCACAGGCAATTCAATAGGGCGTCCTGTTCAGTGAGTGCAACTCCCAGGGCTTTTTTTTTCTCCTCAGGCAGTGGGTTATTCTGTCTGGTGTTTGGTTTTGTGTTGTTCTGTTTAACTGCCCAGTGCTTCTGTATACATGCAATAGCATGCAGAGTCTTCAAAATTATTTTCAGATTCACCCGTGCTGTTTCTTTGCACAGGTGTTTTGTACATGCAAAAACCCCTGCATGGACAAAGGAAGGGGGGTATGAAAACTGTGCCTTTTCTATTTACTAAAGCTGCACGTAGCCATATGCTTGTTGGTTTGTAGGAAATTTTAGGTACTGAGCAGCTAAGGAGCTAAGGGTTCTTATCTAGCCCTTATGCAGGCTGTTCAAAGACCACCTTTGAAAGGAAAAATAAATTCTTAAGAAAAGTATGGGCTGGTGAGGCAACATAAATGTTACAGCTTTGCACCTCTCTGTCTCTGATTCATGATTCTACTGAGGCAAAGCAAGATCTGGAACAGAAGATAGAATCAGTTTGACTGTGACTTTCCTTGGTACATGACCGATCATTAAATTGGTGTTTTTCCAAATAAACTCTAGATGCTCTGAATTTTAAAGTTGTGGGTTTGTTTTTTCTGGTGTTTGGTTTGTCTTGTTTTTGTTTTTGATCAGTTTGACTGTGACTTTCCTTGGTATATGACCGATCATTAACTTGGTGTTTTTCCAAATAAACTCTAGGTGCTCTAAATTTTAAAGTTGTGGGATTGTTTTTTCTGGTGTTGGGTTTGTTTTGGTTTTGTTTTTGTTTTTTTCATTTTGTTTATTTTAATTTATAAAGTTCATGCTCAAGTTCTTGTGGTTTAGATTGGAATTGTCATCAGCAACAACAGTGGAAAGCAAAACTCTGAGCTGTAATGCTGTAATAATTTAGGAGACACTGCTTGTATTTCCAGTTATATAAAAATGGTCACTAGAAACATATCAAAACTCTTTTGAAGACTTCTTGACTATCTATTCTTTTCTAGGAGGCATATAGGATGCTTTTAGACATGCTTAAATTTCTGAAGAAGAGGTAATATAATAAGAGTATTATAGCGTTTATTATAATGAAGGTAATTTCTTCTGTCACAGAATACCTGCTGTCTTACTTTCAGTGAAGTCAAAGATAATCCTTTAAATTTATAAGACTTAGGGATATGGTTTAGTGGTGACCTAGCAGTAGTGGGTTAATGGTTGGACTTGATGATCTCTTCCAAGCAAACTGTTTCTATGGTTCTAACAGACGTTTGTATTTCCACAGGACTTGAGTGTTAGGACATGCCAGGCTACTTATACACATAGAGATTGCAGCCACTGTTGAAAAGATAAAAAAATCTATTTCATTTGGAAATACCCTTTATCTGAAAATGGCTGTACAAGTAGCATAGTTTCCATCTATGCCATGAGCTGTATTATAGTAACAGTTTGCTCTTGGGTAAAATAAAGTAATTTGGTTGATGTAACCTAGCCAGCTATTCATATTGTTCTGTCTAAAATGGTGGGGTTGTTATTGTTGCTAGTAGGAAGAAATAGGTATTTACCTCAACAATGGAAACATGTTTTCATAACAACAGGATTATAATATTTTAGTTCGTGTCGTATCAGAGCTTTAATGTGAACACTGAATAAAAATCTTAGTTAATTCTGAAAGGCTTAAAATTTGTTCTGTGTGTTCAATCATTTAATGTTTCTGATTTTGTTTTCAATGTAAACCACAGTACTGTGAGTTTTGTAACATATATTGGCTTTGAAAAACTTTATAAGAAACTTGTACTGTTCAAAAAGCATGAAATGCAGATGTTTAGCATTGTGTGAAGTGCTTATTTTAACTGGATGAATGTTCTGATGGGTGGCAATGCAGACATTTAGGTTTCATAAATATTTGCTTTTCAGTGTTGCTGGGAATGAAACTGAAAAAAATAGCTGTATCTCTTGATTTTAGCCTTGAGCAGGACAGAAGATGTAGTTTGAGAGGTAGTAATGAAAAGAGGAGTTCTATAAAGAGTTTTATATGTATGATAATGGTAATACAGTTAAAGTAAAAATCTTTGTAGCAATACTCCACACATTCAGTTTAGTCTGTACAGATTAAAAATGTAAAGAGGAAATTAGAAGGGGAAAATAAATAGTTAAAAGTGCTCTCAGATAACAAAAGAAAATCGATCCTTCCCAAGCAGATTCCTGTTGGAAGCAATAAGGCAATATTTTTGATGGTGAAAATTGTATCTAAAAGCAGAAAAGAACAAAAGCTCAGGCATAATATTGTGGTACTCTAAGTCAAATGAAAAGAGGCATGAGGAGCAACTGACTATGCACGTAATACCAAAAAAAAACCCCTTACTTTAAGTCATAGAGATACTACCAGAGGGACACTGGTAGACTATGGAGGTGTAAAAGTTGAACTCAAAAAAGGTAACACACAAAGTTAAATCACTGTGATTGTCACTCACTGCATTGTTATTTAATATGCGGGAGCTAGATTCCATGTCATGAGGAGCAAACCTAAAGCTTAGCCTCAAATGATGTGAAGTAGAAGAGGAACTTAATCAGGAAGATAGTAATCGACTGCCAGAATCAAACAGAACTCACCTGAGACCACTAAAAGAAACCTGATATTGCTTAATTGGTAACTGGGGTATTTAATCCACATTTTAAAACCAGCCTTGGTGCTCCATAATTGCCAGATGATAATGGAATGTGCTCCCCCTCTCCCAAAAGGTGAAAGGGCTCCCAGGAATTTCTTAGGGTGCTACAGACTAATTTTGAATAATGAGGCTGTAGTGTATAAAAGGTATATTCTTTATTGTACTTTTGATAGTGTCTATTAATTAGCTTTTTTTTCCTGAAAGCTGAGTATTGGTGTTAATGAGATGTTTTGGTCTGACCACCTAGGACTATTTCAAGTGGGTTTGTGTTTTATTGTGCAGGTGGATTTTTGGCTAATCTTTTCTGGTTTTGAGAGAAAAGGTATTTTAAAGGTTGAAAGAGCTTATAGAAAGTTAAGCTAGCAAGGGTTATGTATAATTTTCCATAAAATGTGCCCACTATCTTCTGGTGAATTCATATTGTGTTTTTCCCAGCATGTGTATCTTTATAGTACTTCAGAAGGTCCCTTATGGTCTGTGTAATGAGATTAGTACAGTTCTGAAAGAATGTTCAAATTTGTTAGGGAAAAAAAACCCAAACTGCTAATTTTGGTCCTTAAATATTTGAAGTAGCAAGAAGTAAATGTGCAAAATGGTAATTTTACGATCCATTGGATGGATGTAACAAAAAAAAGAACAGAAAATAACTGAATTGACTTGGCCAAGGAGGGTATGAGAGGGGAAAAGTCAAAGGGAAGAAACCAGAATTAGCTTTGAGTATTTGGTAGGTTTTGGAGAATGGGTGGGTGAGGTACTTTGTTATTTTATTAACATTATCTATGAGGCATGTCTTATCTAGAGAATGCTATAATTTGATCATGAAGTTGCATCATTAGAGCTGTATTTGAATTGCCTCAGGCAGAAAAGGCATCTTCCATTTCAAAGGTGAGTGTTCTTGGATTGTGCTTTTGTTAAAATATGTTTTCTGTCTTCTCCACCTGTATTTACAATAGAATAATTATGTCCCAATTACTGAAAGATAAGCAGTTGGCACTTACCCTGCTTCTGACATCTACTTTACTGAAGATATCCCAGGAAAGGGATGGATTTTTATATGCTTTGCTTTTCTTAGTCTTTCTCTTGGTTATGCCTAGGCAATTTTCTGATTGGTGTGAATGATATTTTTTTATATCCTTTAAAAAAAAAATCTTCATCCATGGAGTCCTGTCATAGAATTCTAACTTTCAGACTTGGGTCTGTGCAGCTAAAAATTAAAATGCAAGGCAACTTGTAGATGCCCAAGTCTTTTATTGCATCTAATTTTTATCAAAGTATTGAGAAGATCTAAAAACATATGTGAAATTTTAACTGTGCACTGTTCTCAAATCAATGAGAAGCAGCAGACATGGGAGTTACTTGTGTAAACAGTATTTTCTTAATCTAGCACTGTTCTCTGGGAATCTATTAATGCCTCAAAGAAAATCCTGTTTAATAAGAATCCTTTGGTTGCAACTGCCAGTGGGCACATAAACTTCCATGAATTTACATGAATTAATTTACTAGCTAGGCAAATTTTTCCCTTTTTAATTTTTTTTTACATCAATATTTCCATGAGATATATTTAGCTATTATGATATAATGTTAAGTCCTAGAAAATCAATCCTTATCTGTTACATTTATTAGATCTAGATGCTTGAGGTCTATTTGATCCTCAACCACGTGTTAGATATTGTAACTGCTACCATATCCCTTGCTTGGACTGACAAATATGGAACTTGCTTCTGAGTAATTTCTGCACAAATGTTGTGGTTTGAGGCTTGGAATGGGGTCGTGACCTTCCAGCAACTGGGAGGACCCCGGGTGGGGGTGAACCATTGTATTCCCTCCCCTTCCCACACACACTCTGATAAGAGGCAGGGAGTGGGTTCTTATTTCACTCCTGCCTTGGAGCTCGGAGAGGAAAGTTGTCCTTTCACTCCGTGGGACCCTGGAACCATTTCTGAGGGTTTTGTATATTTTATCTTTTGTATTTTTCCCCTAATCTTTGTATATAATATTTTCCTTACCTCCCTTTTTCGTTTTCTGTTCCTTGTTGAACAATATCCTTCATTTTTTTTCCAAAGTGTCTCTCTCTCTCTCTCTCGAGGGGGGGGGGGAGAGGCGAGTACATAGTTCTGTTCCGTGTGGGTCCTGCCCTGAACCCCTTTTTACACAGAACCAGGACAACAGAGCATAGAGAATGTCATGCTGAACTCACCAGTTATGTGCCTAAGAAATCTGATATGTGATATATCTTGAATCCTACCTTGGTTTTTTTTTTTTTCTGGAACAAGCAAGATATATTTGTGATGTCTAGCAGCAAAGCAAACTTCTCTGCTTTTCTAAATATTTTTGCTACAGAAATTGCAGTAAGCTTTTTAAAAGAGTAGAAAAGTAAAAGGTTCTTCTAGCCTGTGCCAGGACACTTATTGTATTCCCTGACCCGTTTCTAGCTTTTCACATTATATACAAGGACTAATTAACCTCTTTGCTTTTTTTACCTGCATTTATTTGCTAGATGTGTCTCTGCTTTTGACTGCATAATTTCAATATTGCCTATCTGTTAGGTAATCTGTGATTCTGTGCCACAAAAAAAATGCAATATCATTAATCCCTACGGTACAAAGGCCACCTTGAGTGACAGAGAGAGACCTCTGGGGAAGAGCAGATCCTCATCTTCACTGTCTTTGTAGGCAAGTTTTGGGATGTTCCTTGGATTAACAGTGATCCTATCCATACGCTCTGGTTCTGCCACGCCTTTGGGAAAGGAGCTTAGGTACTTTAAAGGGGAGAAGAGTCTGTAGATATTACTATAAATTTATAACAGTTAAAGTCTGTAACAACAGCTTTCAGGTGACTAAAAGTCCTTTTGTAGCTATGCTTTGTGTTTTGCTTTCTTTTATTTAAAGGCTAACAAAGTTTTTAGAATCTTAAGTGCTTCATTTTTAAATAGAGGGTTTGGAAAATTAATAGTCCTGTCACTTGAACAGTACTGTAAACAGAAAGTAGTCACACTGCCAAGTGACAGTGAATGCAAGAATGGCTTTTGGAACTGAATGGAGTTCTTTTGGTGGAACTTATACTGTGAAATGTTTTTAAATGTTATGTAATTTCCACACTATATAAATGGAAATAAGAATGCCAAAATATACAGCTTTAAAATAAGTAGTATGTTTACTTGCAGATTTTTACTTTGTATGCCCTAGAGTGCAAAGATTATTTTTTCTCCGTAGTAAAATATAATGTGTTGAACTATAATTGTATTTATAGTAGAAAATCTATTTCAGAAACTGGCTGCCTTGAAAGAATAAGCATGT
The DNA here is from genome assembly GCF_000691845.1 of Merops nubicus. NCBI lineage: Eukaryota > Metazoa > Chordata > Aves > Coraciiformes > Meropidae > Merops > Merops nubicus. Next base: position 22,422 of record NW_008607447.1, on the reverse strand, counting down.
TAATTTTAACTAGTCACAGTCAGCTAAGTTTATTCCAAAAGTAAAATAGAAATTTTTGTTTATTAGTGTACTATCTGCTGCCTCCCAGGCAAACTAAAATAATTTTGTTCCTTCTTAGTACATCTGTTTTGGAATTGCCACTACCATTGCATTCTGAATCCTAAGTAAGTCTACAAAGAGATTTACTCTTGGACCAATTCATCTGTTATTTGAAAATGCTGATATATATTTATGATATTTTAGGGAAGGAAAATGAAATGGCTTTACCATGCAGTGGTTCATACTAAGCTATCTGTATGTATGTTATAGCTTCATCTGTATTGAATTAAAATATTAGGAGATTTATTTGATTGGAAATATGGAACAGTTATGATTTTCTTTTTAAATATATAGCTGGACAAATTCCTTGGAGCAGGTAGGCTGACGTAGGTATTAGGAAATGGTGGGTTCTTTGTGTGTGTGTGAACAGCAAGATCATGGTTTGTTATTTATATCTGATCTACATTGGCAAAGCAACTTTTTTTCAATGTTAAATTTGTTATAGAATCATAGAATCATTTAGGTTGGAAGGGACCTCCAAGATCATCAAGTCCAACCAGCGAGCCACCAGGGCTCCAAAGTCCTCTGCCAAAACAGATCAGAATCTGTCAGGGTTGGAAGGAACCACAAGGATCCCCCAGTTCCAACCCCTCTGCCATGAGCAGGGACACCTCCCACTAGACCAGGCTGCCCAGAGCCTCCTCCAGCCTGGCCTTAAAGACCCCCAGGGATGGGGCCTCAACCACCTCCCTGGGCAACCCATTCCAGGGTCTCACCACTCTCATGGGGAAGAACTTGTTAAAGTACTTCTTTCCATCTCTGCATTGCCTATAGAATTGTTAGCAGAATGCAGTGTATTCTAGTATTTTTAATTCACTCTCCAATGGATATCTGAAAGAAAAAAGTATTCCAACATCAGTCATATGACAGGGGCTGATGTGGTAACTAATTAATAAAAAAATGTGACTACTCTTAAGGTTTTACTACTCTAAAGTTTAAGGAAAGTATGTTTCCTCATTCTCCCTTGACTAGCACATACTTTTTGTAGAAACATCTTAAATTGCATGTTGCAGTGTGTCTCCCGGTCAGGTTTGGTTTTTTTTCCTCTTTTAAACATTAAAAACTAGATAACGCTGTTTCCATTTCTATTGTAATTTTTTATGTATCTAAATGAGAGCAGAACTTGTTTGTTGGGTGGACATCTGAAATTTTCTGTGGCTTTCCTACTGAGTAATAACACATGAAGGTTTGTTCAACACTTCTATAAAGCTGTAGTCTAAGTTTCAGGAATTTGAGTGTTCTGGTTACGTTGGTTTTGGCCTTCATGGATATCTTTTTCAGGCATAGCACCTATTTACAATATTTATTCAATTCTTATTTATTTAATCATACCACTATATCTATGCTTTGCATTTTCACATGGGTGGTCTGAGAACTGGAAATCTTTGTCAGGAGTCCATCTGACAAAGATAAGTGAGTGTTAAATGCCCAGATTTCACAATTTGATGGGATATACATGCCTGACAGTCTGTTGTCAGAAGGTGCAACTTTCAAGCTGTGCTCTGTTCATTGTCATTACTGCCTTATATGTGATAACGACAGCTTAAAATATGCACTAGATTAATTGAATCATATAAAACTTTGTTGTAAGGATGGTATGGAGAAGGTACTGGATGCTGATGGGCATTCACAGTGCTGGTGCTGGTATCATTATGTCTTTTCTAACATATGGCAGACAAACTTTGTCTTTGTTGCTTGACTAGAGTTTTGGCATCTGTATCATTGGCCTGAAGGCCTCATCCTTTTCAGGAACAGTCTTTGGACTGTACCTGTTTTATGTAGCTGGATTAAGAGGAAACAGATGGCTGGTTGCAAAAGAGACTATAAAAATGCATAGAAATATTCTAAATGCTCTACTGCTTCTTGTCTTGTTTAACACAAGCTCATTTTGTGATGTTTTCCTTATCCAAATCCTCACTGAAGATGAAAATGTGCTGTGGGTTGTAAAACTCTTAATTCCTCACCCTTAATGGCCTGATGAAAGATTGAATAATCCTCATGCAAGTTAGAACATTAGCATGAAGTCCACAGAGGCGGAAGGAAACGAAGAAAGCCTAAAAAAGAAAGATCAACAACTTCTGATTGAATTACGTGTTATTTTAATTCTGTCTTGACTTAGTGGATGAGTTCACATCAGTGGATTTCAAATAAAATCTCTGCTAAAATCATGTAGCATGTGACTGATGCAAGTTGATATTCGGTATAGAGATTTATCATCCAAGGAAGCTGTTTACAAGTTTGGGGTGACCCAGCTTTGTTGATCCTTTAGGGATAGAGTTCTTATTTTTAATGAGCTTGAAGATCTTTATGCTTAATTGATTAGGTAAGATTTTAAAGTAGTAGTGCATGAATTGCTTTGCTTGAACTGATTTCTGCCTGTGGTCCAGGGTGTTTTCCAGTATAACTATGAAGGATGCAGAACTTTGTCATCTGGTGGTGTTTTCTTTTTTCACTTTCCCTCGGATTATCATCACCTGTTTTATCCCTGGACCTCCTGATCCATTTCTATTTTAAAATATTAGTCTGATGGATTATTTGCCTCCTAGGTTATCAGTTCAAAGGCTGAGTCAGTGGAAGACTGATGAACACAGTACTGCACTGAATATAGTAGATGTTTTCTACATGGTAATACTTATTCCTTATTATCAGGTAGTGTGCTTAGCATCTCAGCTTCTAAAATATGCACACCTCCTGATATATTCAGCTGAGAATACTTTGGGGTCTGTGGTGTTCCACAATATTGGTATTTTGTTTTGAATACTGTGGTACTTGCATGAGCAATTTGTATTAGGCAGACTTCTACTATTCCATGGGAAAAGGAATCGAAGGCAAAATGAGGAACTTTACTTGTGGCTGATGTCACTTGGTTTTGTGGGTCAGCTGGCTCTCAAGTTTGAATTCTGTATTTGAGCTTGGAGATAAGGAATATTGATATTTTGTTCTGTAGTCCAGGGAATAAAGTAAAATGATTTGGTCTTATCTGACTTGCTCTAGGTCAGTCATAACTAGCCCTTCTGAAAGCAATGAGATGAGAATAGTATAAAATTAGTGCTGAGTGTGTCAAAGTTCAACATATTTTAGAACTGAATGTTATCAGTGTTATTTCTATATTTCTATAACTAGAATTTTCTTTTATTGTCACCTGGAGCATCACTGCAGTCTCTGTGAAGCCCTCTGTTCCTGACTAAATACTAAATAATTTTCAGAAATAGCTGACAGAAGTCCTTGTTTGTTACCCCTATCCCAGTGAGCTATAACCAAAGCCTTCTCTCTGTTGAGCTGCTGGAATGTTTGCAAAAGCAGATCTTCCCTTTCTTTTTCTTAATTAGCGTAATTTCTTCTATGTAGTGTGGATAAAAAAGACAAGGCTACTAACTTTTATTTAAAGTAATTGTTGGTAATTAAAATGTTCAACTATTTCAGATCACCATAATGGTGTAAATTTTACGAAATTTCTCTTAAGCAACCAGCAAGTGGTGGTGATGCCTCAAGACAATTTGTTTTGCTTAGAAATAAATATTTCAAGACAAGAACTGCTATCCGATGGCTATGTTGCCATCAAGATCATCTCAAAAGGCTCTAAAACATTCTTCAGACTTGTCCAAGGTCATATTTTAATATTTATTAATTTTTTTTGTGATGCTCGAAATGGCAAAACAGAGTTTGCAGAGAGCTGTTTGAGGGCCCAGATTGGTAGATTAAATGCCAATTTAAACAATGCTTTCTAAGTCTCAAGGAATAGATCAAAGAATGTCTTGTAAGACTGAAGTATGAGTTTATAATTCGTTGATTTAATACTACTCTGTACCGTTGCTTTTCACTTCCTTAAATTCTTGGTTTTTTTACATATTATATCTGAATCCTTCCTAATACCAATGTCCTAATGCTTTGAGGAAATAATGAAGGGAGACAACTTACTTCAGTTTGTTAAGAAGGTTATTCTTAGAGATAAGAAAAACATTAAATTTTTGACTTGTCAAACACCATATTTTCCATCCATGTTTTCATTGTGAAAAGATCTTTTAGATGTTCCATGAAAAGAACCTTGGGAAATGTAATCCAATCTTTCATTGTAATTGTTGCAATGTTTCATTGAAATGAGGTTTAAATAATGAAGTTGCCCCTAGTGACGTAGTGGTAGAGATGGTTGTGCACATCAGTAAAGCTTCTGTAAAGTTAGGAGGAGACAGGGACTGTTACTCTGCTGAATGACAAGACAAAGGGATTTTCTGTCAATCCCTAAATGGAAGCTCCTGCCCAAAGATGTGTTGAAGTGCAATGCCTCCTTTGGAGATGAGAAGCTTTACTGGTATATAACTTGCTCAGGCATATCTCTATATTCACAGAGTTGCTATAGGAACATGATTTTTAGACAGAAAATAAACTGGGAACTTAATGTACAGTACTTTCTGATGAATGAGATGTCCTTTGATGCCTCACATCTTGATGCCATCTGCACTATGGTTCATTATTATTCGATTATGCCATATAGGTTTCTTCTAAAATATACTTTAAGTATGCTTCAGCAATAAGTGTTAAGTACAATATACTATTGGAGTGCTGAAGGAAGTGCTACTCTGCAGGGGATGGGTCATTCACAACAATAAGTAGAAGGCTTAATAACAGATCTCTCAATTTCCTTCTACATGTGTTAAAAATACGCCTGTAAAAGTCCCTAAGCATACAGGCAATTTGCATAAAACTTCAAATAACAATTCTGGGAATTGACTGTACCAAATTCTATTTAAAGCTTAATAATCTTTTTAATTTAGGCTTCTGTTGGAAGCTGTTGCCTGACCACAGTGTGTTTTCAAAGTTAATGAACCTTTCCTTTGGTTATATTGACTGAGAAATAAATGGCAGCTCTGACTCTAGTTCCTGGTATTCAAATATAAGGGCTGATATTGAAAAATGCTGAACTAATTAGTCATCAAGAGGATGATTTGGGATGACATATTTAGATGTTTAAAATAGAGGGGAAAAAAAAATAGCCAAAATAGAAGTCTACAGTAGTGAAAGATGTATGCTGAGGGTAATGATAGATTTAATGAACTGAGAACTTAACAGGCTTTAGAAAAGCACAGTGGAAACTTAGAAGTGCACCAAAATGCTTATTTTTTACAAAGAATTCTCTAGCTGCCCACAGTCTTATGGATGCCTAACTGTGACCTGAGACTTGGTAGCTTCAAGAGAGATTCTGTGTTGCCTCACTGCAGTCTCTTTTTTTTTGAGAGACAAGTAATGTTACATATCAGACAAACTAATGCATGTCTTACCTTTTGACTAATATTAGGTCCTTAGATTTTACGTATGTGCTACAGATTTATTCTGCATAAAGTCCCCAGAGACTCAATCTTTCCTCTTCTTCTACTCAACTTTAATTTCTACCTTAAGTCTCATTATTTTGAGCTATAATAGAGATATTTTTAGTTAAAGGAAGTTCATTTAAGCTGTCTATAACTTCTGATTTTATAGGGTTTGGTTTGTTTGTTTTTAATTTAGCTTTGTTTCTTTGATTTTTAGAAAGTCTATTGTAGCATCAGGTACCCTTCTCATTGTAAGGAATGACATGATGAAGTGGAGCCAAGAAATTAAACGGAATTAGTTTTCATTAACTAGGAGCAAGGATTTTTGATGTGAGGGTGTATGTATTGCAGATATGACAGATGGGAGAAATCTTTTCTGTGTAAGCCCATGGAAGTTCTGACTGAACAAGGCTGTTGATCCTTATTAAACTGTGTTACTTGATTTGCTGGGTGAATGGACCCATGTCACCCCACTGATGGCAGCCTGGAGTGACAACTTGTGTGAAGGGGATGTATTAGTATTAGGAAACTGTTTAATTACATTAGGGAGAGATTTGGGTATAAAAGACAAGGAAACACAAGGAAGTTGTCATTGGGAGGCTGTGCAATTTCCTTCTCCCAGCCATGCTCTATCTGGCACTCATGGCAAGCATACAGCATGTTACAAAAATTTGAGAGGATGGGATTGATTTTAAGTCTTTGACTTGCCATACTGGGAGATGAACTGCTTGACTGAAATCAAAACCTCAGACCTAATGGCAAAGTGATTCTCAAATGCTATAGAGGTGGTAAGACAATAAATATCTCTTGGCAAAATTTTACTTAAATAATAGGAGGATCCAGAGGATTGACTTGACGTTTACAGGGGATGTACACAGCGTATCTGTAGGAAATCTGTTGTTCCTAGGGTAAAAATAAGCCATGGGAATAGCTTAGGTTGGATTCTGACTAGTAGAAAGGATGATTTTCTTCAAAAATTGACAGTTTAGACTGAAATAAACACAAATCAAATTTGTGATCCTTATCAAAAGGGATAAATACATGTCAGAAAGTAGAGTTAAGCAAACTTGAGGAACTTATGGGAAAGTCATTTGCAGGAAAAAATATCACAGAGGTTCTTGTTGCTAATAAGAGAAGAGCAACTATCCTGATGTGGAAAAATGATAGGAAAATAATGATATATCAGTAATAGTGGGCCAGAAACCCCAAAAGATCTTGTGGAACAAAGACAAAGAGTATGAAGCTACAGGAAAAATATGAAAAGGATAGGGCTGAAAAGGTCAAGGTAATTACAACAGTTGAGGAACAGAAAAGGTTTAAAAAACCAAACAAAGAATAAAATTTTATAATAGTAGAGAGAAATATCTGGCTGATGTGGAGAAGGCATTTAAAGTTCTAGCCTTCTCAAGCAAGTTTATTTCTTGGTTACTTCTTTTTAAAAAACAATGGGGAAAAAGACTAGTACAGAGGAGCTAGGGATGAAAGACATTAAGTCTGCAGGCTGCTAGAATAATTACTGTGCAAATGGATGCACTCCCCAAACAAACGGACAGTTTGAGAAGGATGGCTGATGTCCCACAAGAGGAAAAGCAGCATGCACTTTTGAAATGTCAGGTCTGCCACTCTAATTATTCCTGTGTAGAACAGATGTTAATTTATTTCTCAGGGTAGCTTGGCTAGTGCACACAGAGGAAGCAGGGCATCTAAAACCTTCATTAAGACTTCAGTACTGATCTTGTATCAGCAAAGTACAGAAAAAAGGTTTAATCTATCCATAAGATCAGTGCACAAATACTTAAAGTTCAAAACAGTATTAGAAAAATAGTACTCAAAAAATAACATTGAAAAGTAGTGTTCAAAATAGGTAAAATTAGTATGCAGAATGATCTGGCAGTTTGATGAACATACCTAAAATCAACAAGATGAAATACAGTATCAATACATGTGAGGTATGGCACTTAAAAGGAGTCAAATGCAAATAAGAATAGCAGAAAAGGCAGATCTAATGTGGCAAAGACAAAACTAATACTGGGATATACTGAAGAAAGCATTGCATGAAGATCCTGGATGTGCTTATTTCTGTTTAATGTTCCAGGTATTGTATTAGATGGCATCTGTCCAGTTATGGCCATTCCTGTGACTTTGCTCTGCCCACAATGCCCTGGCATGTGGGATTTTACTTAAGTTAGTTCAGTGACTTTGATGTGCAGGAAATTCTGTGAACTCCTCTCTGATATATGGGATGTTTTTTCCTCTGAGACTTGGTTGTCTGCTTCACGTGCTGCTCAGCAGTAATTCTCTTTGCTTAAACTGCATCTTGGAGCTCTTCAGTGCCATTCATACTTCCTCCTTTGCCTGCTACCTCTTTCAAAGGATCTCCACTATAAGCATGCTCAGGGGCTCCTTGGGGAAAGAACAGTCTTCCCCTGTCATTGTGGCTTCAACAGATTACTTAGTTCATGAAGAACAAATGAATAAACCACTGCTACATACATACATATTCTTTTAATTTCAGTATTTAAAAAAAAATATATTAATCATATCAATAAATGGAATAACAATCTTCTGCTTCAGTTCCTTAGGGACTTTACTGTAGCATAATAAAACAAGTGACATGAAAACCCTTTTAGCTATAATGGAAAGCCACATTGTTTAAAATTTATGAAGTAAAGTGATCTCAAACTGAAATAATCTGAATGGCTATTCTAGCTACATGTGGTTATATAATAAAAGCATCAGACCAGACACGTTTCCCCTGGTATTAGAAGAGTAATATGAGTGAGGAATTTTAGTTTATAAGAGCTGCCTTTTGTAAGTTCCCTTTCAAATCTGTTCTGCTATTTATCCTTTCATCATCTTCTCTGCCTCATTATCCTTTTCATCCTTTTATTTGAGGAGTTCTTTTACAGAAGAGGGCATTACAGAGAGATTCGTCAGGAATTGCAACCTGAAGCTGTTTCAGAGGAGGATATTTGACTTAATTTGGGGTGTTACTAGTTATTAGGTTATAGCAGTTAGTATGGGCTATGCAGCCACTGTATCTGATGGCTTTATCTGGTGACTTTACCACACACCTGCCCACTTAGTCTGCAGCTGATTCTGTCCACTTTGGCTAGAGAGGCAGTTAAAGGAGCTGCTACTTAACCAAACTGTGAAATCAGGATTAGACCTTAATCATTGCATGACAGTCAGGGATAAAGACAGTTCAGTCCTTAGATGGGAGAGACTGAGATTTGCATTTTGAAGATTTAATTAAATGAGGAGTTTCAAAGGCATTCTGCTTTGGCTTGGTTAATAGTTAATGTTTGCTTTTTTTCTCCTGTTGACTTAATTAAATTTCTGTAGTGTAAGTGTTGGTGGGAACTTTCTAGGTATAGGAGATAATCCACAAAAGATAATGGTTTTCATGGCCATTTTCTTATGATAATATGTATGACAGTAAGTACTATTCTGAGTCCTAGCGCTCTTCTGGGGATCTCTTCTAAATCAAACTTCTGCAAAGGTGGAATTCCCCTGCAGAGCTGCTTTCTTTTGCTGTGTGTCCAGTTTGGGTGGAAGGCTGGTGTTGGACAAGGTTTGAGCCTGGGAATACGACAGAAGTTGAATCCAGAGACTGATTGAGCAATATGTGCCAGATATGAAAGCATATGCTGTACATCTGAAGAAATAAATATCCCTGTCTCTCTAATACTGTCTCTAGCCCAATTGCTCTGCAGTACTTAAGCATCACTGGATGTGTGGTCTGGTAGTTTTATGTTGCTGTGGCTTGGTTCAACATTAACACAAAACCCACAGATCTCTTGTGCAAATACAATCCCTTGTTATTATATGTAGCATTCTGAAATGCACTATAATTTACTTTGCTTTTAGAAAATGGATGGATACTAGCTGCATTAGCAATAGTTAAAGCACACTGTTGTGTAAGACACAATACTTTGCCATAGATTCATGCATCTGAATAGTTATTGCATGCAGTTTTACAGAATCATAGAATGTTTTGGGTTGGAAGGGACTTTTAAAGGCCATCTAGTCCAACCTCCCTCTAAAGTGAGCAGGGACATCTTTGACTAGATCAAGTTACTCAGAGCCACGTCCAAACTGACCTTGGACATTGGGTGGTAGATGCCCAGGGATGAGGCATCTAAAACCTCTCTGGGCAACCTGTTCCAGTGTTTCACCACAGTCATGGAAAAAAATGTCTTCCTTTTGGCATGTGCTTTTTTTTTAAACTTAAGGATTAAATGAAGATTAATTGAATAACATAATTTAGGTTGGTAACATTCATCTAGTTATTAATAGACTGAAATATTTCTGGCTTCTGCAACCATTCAGCTCTTTTCTTTGGCAGAAAACGTCTTAATGAAAATTAAAATCATAAAGGGTATGCTTCTGTTCTTACTCAGTTGTTTTAGTGCTTTCTGAAAGCTGTTTGTGGTTCCAAGAACTGCTTTACTGTTAGCTCTTTATTACATTACTTGACTTGCTTGTGAGTTCTTTTAATGGAAATATCACTTATTTTAACTGTCTGGATAATATATGTACATGTGTGTATGTATATGTATAATAAAGGTGTATATATAAAACCAGTCAAATGCATTTGAATGAAACAATGATATATTTTTCAAGATTTTATTTGAAGACATTCTATTTTTCTTGCTACATCTAATCATTACAGTTCTGCTTCCCATCTTTAACATTACCTCTATTCCTCTCTTCCAGTTATTGTGCCTCAGCTTACAGGTAATTACAGTAACTCAGTTGATTGTTTTGGGCCCTAGAGGTTGATGTCCTTGAGGCACTGATGTCTGCTGATAACTTTGGTATAATAGCATGAATAAAGACGTAGCCATTTTAGCTTTTCATTGTTATGCTTGATCCAATAGCATGGTAGGTTAGATTTTGGGTTGTGTTTAGCAAAACTGATTAATAAGCTCTTGGTACTAGTGAATCAGGGGTTTTGTTAACTGCTGATCACTTTCAAGAGAAACTGAAATGACTGTCCAGTTGGAAACGGAAGGCTTGAAGATGAATCAAGATGTATATATATAAATGGTCTACCTGACCTAGGTAGAGATGTCCCTGCACAAGCAGGGAGGTTGGACCAGATGACCTCTAGAGGTCCCTTCCAGCCTAAAACATTCTATGATTCTAAACTGTCATAATCCCAGGTAGCAGTTCAGACTGATATGATAATTTAAAGTAATAATTTAACTTCTGGATTTTCAAATGGCAGTCATTAATGATGCAGTCTTAGAACACAGTGAGACTGTTACTGTGGAACAGAGAGAAATCCTTCCTTTGGCTTCCAGAATGTGGGGATATAGTGGTTATAACGGAGATTGGAATGTGAGCTGATTGCCTTTCCCAGTACTGACAAACAGCAATAGAAGTGGATCAGTAGGCAGAAACTTAAGTTAAAGCATTTTATTTAAATTGCAGATTAATGGTGAAATGCTATTTTCAGATATTCACCAAAACAAGCTTTACTAGGCTAGAGAGTATAATAAAATAATAGAATAAACTGTCAAAATAATAAGTTAATTAAAATTACAATTAACATAAACACAATTATGCAAAACAGATGAAAACAGCTCATAGTATCTTCTGCTGCACCAACTAAAGTATACTCGGTGATAAATTCATCATGTTTGATGGAGCTAACACAATAGCCCATCCTGAAGTAGTAGGGATAATTGTTTACTAGAATAACAATTAAACAAAGATATAGCTACTTAGTATTCAGATGGGTTGTTGGAACCAAAGCAACATCCTTTTTGTATTATAGCTTTCTTTGACTCTTGCAAAAGGGTTTTGTTTTGGTTTTGCCTTTGTTTAATACTTAAGCTTACTAAAGGCATGAAGTGAAAAATAAATTGGCCAGCTGCAAAAAGCTACAATTCACATTACATAGTTTCTCTTGATTCATTGCTTTATAGTTTCTTTAGGTGAGAATTTGCAGTAGCCAATAGAAAAAGTAAGTCAGATAGAAATCATCATTAGAAAGATGATGTGGATTCATCTGCCTTCTTCACTGCGGCTCACTGGAACCTACCTTCAACACGAGGATTTAGTTTTAGTCTGGAGTTTCGTTTCATGAATTAAATCTCTAGATCTTGATTTTTTTCATTCTTTGGCTTTTGTAATGTTGTAGGCCAAGTAGATGGTCTTTTTGGGTTTGAGAAATATGGGAAAACTTGCAGTTGCTAAAGGAGAGTGTTCAGCACATGAGAACCGTTGCATAAAGGTGATTTTCAGAAATGGTGATTTTGAAAGCTAATCATATACATTTTGTAGAAAATTACATATTTTTCCAGACTTGACTTGTGGTACAGCTTACAGACACTGTAGGAGCAGAAGAGTGAGTGAAATATCCAAAAGTTTGAGTCTTTTTACGCTTTGTGTAATACCACTAAGGGCTTGTTCATCAACACTAACACAAAAGTTATAAATAATATTTCTCATTACTGTGGATGTGGTCCAACCCCTGCCACCGCTGGAGTGTGATTTTGATTCCAATTAAATTTGTTAGTGCAAATTAGTGTTCATCAACGTAACCATTCAGTTTTATGAACAATCACTTACGAGAGGCAATACGATGACAAATACCTACTCAAATAATGTATTAATTCTTGCTATAATTTACAAGGAGAAAATTCCTCAGATAGTTTTATTTAGTATAGAGATATAAGGAGTTATGGATTGTGAGCCTGCGATTTTGGTGTTATTTTTTGCACTAGCTAGTCATCAAGTCTCAAATGACTGTAGCTTGGTGTAACAACTCCAATTAACACCACAGCAGGTGTTTAAGTCCAGATGATTTACTCCATGCTTAAAGAAGGTGTGGAAGATGAGAAGTGAGGATTTGGACAAGTAATTAAGTAATTCTTCAGTGATTAGGCACAGTAACTTATCTTGAAAACAGAGATGGAAATAAAGTAACAAAAATGATTGAGGTTCGGCCTTACACTGAGCTTTGTGTTATAGTGACAACGTGCTCTAAGTCTAAGAGCTCACCTGGTGGCTAAGTATAATATTAAAACTATGAATATCAAACCTCTTCTTATCCTCAGACATTTTTCTAATACTTCTACCCTCCTTACCCAGCCCTGGCACTGAAGCCTTCCCCCCACTCCCTGCTTAATCTTTTATTTTTGGGACTGTTTTATGGGATATGTAAATGGCTTGCTGGCTATGCTCTCTCTCTTTTTTTGAGACAGAATTTAATTTAATAGTTGAAATAAGTTCTTTGGAGCATGGCCCATGTCTGGTTTTTCACTTTTCATGGTGCATGGCACTGCATGTCTCTTTTGCTTCATTGAATTTCTAAGCAGTGCCACAGTATGATTGGAAAAATGTTGTGGTTCACTTCCAACTTCCATGGAATTAACATTTGTCATAAGTAGGTTTTTTAACAATATTGTGTGCTTCTTCAAATACTATATATGGACTTTAAGGAAAAAGATCAAATGAACAGTATGCAGTCTTTATCAATATTTATTACAGGAAGTTGTGCATATGCTCATGTACATATGTAACATATATATATGTGTTACATATATTGAAAGTGGGATCATCAAGTTGTGCTAATTAGACAAGATGCTGCTCACATTAAAGTTCCATAAAAATTCTGAGTCTCATTTTCACAGGTTATGCCATCTGGGTTTACTTTTATTGGATGCATGATTAGCATTAATTTTTAATGTTCAAACTGCCTAAATTAACTCCTTTATTTCCTGTCTAATTATTAGCCTAATTAGGAGCTCAGTTAGTAGAACACTGCATAATAATCATATGGTCTCTTTTAATAACATGCTAATTTATTACAATAAAATAAAACAGTAACACTTCAAGAAATGGAACTTCCATGATGTTCTATTAATATCTAAATTTTCAGATACCACCCCCCAACATTTTTACTGAGTTATACTTGTGGCATCTGTGCTCAGTGAAGAAAATTTAATTTTCTTCATGATATTACCTTCAATCTCTCTTCTCTGAGTCAGTGTCAACTATAATATTTTATTGGACCTCCTTCAGAAAGAGGACTTTGTCATTCTGGTTTAGTATGTCATTTTACATGCTGAAATATGAGATAAAGTGCTCTTGAAATTTAATTCCAAACCCCCAAAACCTCTTGGGTATATAAGAGCAATAATCTATAAAATGAATTTATACCTTATGCCTGTAATGCTTAAAGTTTATTATTGCAGATAATACTGGAAATATATGATGAAGAAAAAATCAGCATTCTCAAGAACAATATTTATTGCATTATTAATTCAGTAGAATGGTCATGAAGTCTGGTTTCTCTCCATTGTTTCTCCAACTCAGTAAGATAATGTGGCTGTGTGAATTGAATGGTTTCACCAGAAATACCAAGTGGCACGACCATACACTTGAATATAGAGATGTGTTTAACCTCTATGCTTTAACCTCACCCCCATTCTTGGAAAGGTGATGGAACAGCTCATTCTGGAGGTCATCTCTAAGCATGTGGAGGAAAAGAAGGTTATCAGGAGTAATCAGCATGGCTTCACAAAGGGAAAAACATGCTTGACCAATCTGATAGTCTTATGATGGCGAGACTAGCTAGGGAGATGAGGGGAAAGCAGTGGATGTTGAAAGTACACTGGAACAGGCTGGCCAGAGAGCTTGGTTGTGGTCCCCTTCACTGGAAGCTTTCAAAGCTTGCCTGGACATGTTCCTGTGCAACCTGCTCTAGGTGAACCTGCTTTAGCAAGGGGGTTGGACTGGATGATCTCCAGAGGTCCCTTCTAACTCCTGCCATTGTGTGATTCTGTGCAATATCTTGATACTTCAAGGCTAATTTAACTTAAATTGTCAGGAAAGCTGAGTAATTGCATTGAGTGAACTAATAATGAATGCAACTTCTGAATACTGGAGTATATCCTAAGAGTTTGCAAATTTTGCTTGGCAGGATGGTTAGTGTCACAGACTATACTATATTTTATGTAGTCAGATATCTCTGACAGCCCATCATTATGCTTTCAAACTACTTCATATACTGGCAAAAACATATTTTTTAGTTGATGCTTGAGTTGTCTCAGTAGAAGAGGGGCTTTTTCTCCAAGCCCTGTTAATAAATTTCAGCTTTTATGGATTCATTCTATGATTCTAGACTTATTCTACATGCTTGGCAGAGGCAATGCTTAGAGGTCCTCCTCTCAAATATGCAAAATATGCATCTTATTTACCATTTCCCTTTAATTTCTCTCTTGTCCTGAAGAGATAAAAGAACAGTCTGAAGAAGTCTTTTAGTTTTAAGGACTGGCTTTGTTAGGTTTCCTGAAAAAAACCCCACTTGTAAAACAGAAGTAGTAGCTCCTGAAAACTGGCATAGCAGTTCTAATATTGCAAAAGGATAGGGTGAATGAAATAAGTATTTCTAATTTTATCAGCATGATACTGATCCTGGGGTAGAGATTAAATGTTTCTTTTGAGACTTGGTTAATGAGGAAACTGAAGGAATATAATATAACTAATGCTGTCAGGTGGGGTTAATGGAAAATAGAACTTGCTTGACAGAATTAATGGAGAATGTATTTAAAAGCAAAAGGAGATGCTGGAAATCAATGTCCTTTTGTGTTTTTTTTTTTGTGCTTGACATTTTGATTAAAAATAGATGTGATACAAGTTTAAAGTGGTACACTTTAGAAAAGAAGCTGGCTGATGAATAGGCATCTATTTGCTATGAGCAAGACCCTGAAGGGATTGATTATAAGTTGCTTAACATTTTTTCAGGGATCTGGAGCGAAATATAAGATCAATAGCAATATTGAAACACTCAATGCAGTGCATAGTTTAGGTACAAAGAAGAGGTTCTGAGATAATCACATTCTGAAGCATGATATGATAAACAAAAATGTGACACTAGAAAGCTGTTTCTTATAGTCAATAAAACATGATAAACCCAAGTACTGAAAGCTGAAAATGTTTTTTGGCACAGTAGTTTACTACTTAGAACATTAATGGTGTAGATAGTTTTGTGTTGGAACAATTTCCTGGTGGTTATGGTGCTGGTTCTCTTATTCTGCAGTAGTTCAGCCTGCATAGACAGGCGTGCATAAATGGGATTACACAACAGGAAAATCTGATGCTTTTCAAATCACTTTTTAAAGCACCACCTCTCCAACATGGCATTCCTCTGCTCCAGCATGGCATTCCTCCCACAAGAGGTGTGTCTCCATGAACTTCTGTAATGTGAGTCCTTCCCATGGGCTGCAGCTCTTCATGAACTGCTCCAGTGTGGGTCCCTTCCATGGCATGTAGTCCTCCCAGCAATGGACTGCTCCAGCATTGCCTTCCCTTGGAGTCACAGCCTTCTCTGGGTGCAGTCACCTGCTCCTTGGTGGGGTCCCTCACAGGCTGCAGGCAGGCGTTTGGTCCATCATTGACCTCCAGAGACATGCTCATTACTGACCATAGTGTCCACACAGTTGTTCCTCTCCCATCCACTCCTCTCTAAAACAAAAGAAATTGCCCAGCATGTTTTTCCCCTCTTAAGTGTGTTGATTGCAGAGGCACTGATTGGCTCAGCCTTGGCCAGAGGCATATCCAACCTGATGCTGGGGGAGCATCTAAAACTTTTCACAGCAGCCACCCCATAGCCCCCTAGCCTACTACCAAAACTTCACCTGACAAACTTCACATAGAGTCTGAGTCTTCTTCTCTAACAACATTTCCAATAGGTGTATAAATGCACTTACCCTGAATAGTTTTCTCTTTGAGTGCTAAATAATGAAAAAGATACATTCTCATTGTGTAAAACACTGTTAAATAGATTACAGCTGTATCTTGTAGAGAGTCAGATTGTCCATGCTTGATGGAACTCAGACTTGACAAAATCAAAATTGTGCAAGATGGGGTTATTACTCTGTTAGTATTGTATCACTGTAGAAGCCACTATCAGCATTTAATTAGCAATAGCAAGGATATTATGAGCCCTGCTACTCAAGGAAGTGATTTTTTGTTCTTTCCAGTCTTTGGATAGGCACAATATCTTCTCTACACTTGCTTTGAATCAATCTCTACTACAGAGACTAGAAATTAGGAGGAGAAAAAGCTGACAGGAAAGGTGTATGGCACATAAACCTGCAGTTGAGATATATGTGTGACACAAACAGAGTGTAAATGGGATATCTTCAGCCCTAACTATTCAAGGTTGTGGGTGGTTTGGTGTGGTGTGTGGTGATTTTTTGTGGTAGTGTTCTTTTCTTTTTTCTTTGTGTGTGTTTTTGTTGTTGCTTGCTTTTTTTTCTTCTTCAGCTTGCCTGATATTAGTTACATAGAAAGCAAACACTGACTGAGACACAGTTAATGAATACATACTCTGTTAGGCATTAACCTGCTTATTTTGAAGAAATTTGAATCTGCAATCTGATCTCTGAGGGTTTTGGGGATGTTACCATGGCTAGCAAGATATCTAGACTAGGAATGCAAGCTGTAAAGTTATGTAAGTTGAATGAGAGTAAGGAGAGTGATGTGCATGTATAGCTGAAAATTTGGAAACTCAAGGTAAATCTTGTGGGCCTTTGAGGTGTAAGCTGTCCAGTGTGCAAGCCTCTGCAGCACCATTGTCTCTGGGCAATCCTAGCTAGCTGTGTTTTGTGTCTTATTATCTTTGTCTGCAATAGCATGGTGTTAGCAAGAACAGTACTATCTTTGGATGCTTTCTTCTGCAAATGTGTAGTAGCCATTGAGAAGAGACTCCATGAGAACTTGACAGGTTTTTAAGATATTCCTCAAATATGAATTCTTCCTTGTTTCATCTGTTACCCATTATCTCTCTCCCCACTGCACAGTAATTTAACCATCATAGGATACTACCAAAAGAAAGTTTGGAGGGCCCAAGAAATGTTGCTCTTGTAATGACGCCTCTTTTGTTCCTCCAGAAGGATGATTTTTGTCACCAGTTCCCCCACCAGTAGTGAGGAAGGGTCTTGAGACCTCTCTTTGTGAAACCCAAGAGAACACAATGATTTTCTATTGATTTGTCGTACAGGCTCTGCAGCAATGTGAGGATTTAAGGCAGTGTTTTAAATGTCTTACCTCTTGATGTCTGGATTGGTGGCAATGTTCTTCTGTGGGAGCTAATAAAGAAAAATTATACTAGCTAAAAAATTAGGTATAAATTTCTACTGGAGACATTAACCTTGAGATTTGATATGTATGCTAAACTGGGGAAGGCTATAGATAAATAGAATTAGTATCAGTGTAATTTTACAATGGAAAAGGCAGTGTAAAATTCAAACAGAAACACACATCTAGTGGAGACTATGGAAGTAAATTGGTTGTTATACCAACTATAGTTAAATTAAATAACCAAGCCAATGAAACACCTATAGAAACCAATTTTTCCACTTGGTGGAAGGTTAACTTCCTTTTTTTTTGTGATCCAAATATTACAATGTCTCAACAACCTGAATACATTGAAGTTAATATTCATGATTTCCTTAAGGTCACGCAGATCATAGATGTGCTAATTATCTTAGAACTGCATAAATAATGCAATGTATTTTGAAGATTTTTTTTTTCCTTTTTTGTTTTTTTAGCCTGTTGTCTTGAAGTACTACATGCTCAAGTAAATAGTTGATTCATATGTAGTTGGTTCAGGAGGCTAGAATGAAGCCTAGTAATTCTGTCTTTAAAAAGAGTTGGACAGAGGGTTATTCTGACTTTGAAGCAAGAGTTGTGTCCATTATAAATAACACTGTTGAAGAATAGGATAGCTGTCAGTCTGGATTACCATCTAGAGATGTTTCTGCAGAGCTCTTCACATTAGTGTGTGACCTCTGTCGAATTCCCTTTCTCATTTCTGCTTGATGTCAGTGGGAAGGAGTGAAAAATGTTTATTCATTTCTCACAGCAGTGCTCCCAAGCACAGTTCTTCAGGGTCACTTTTTTTTGTAAACTAGCAATTGACAAAGTTTCCGTAGTTATTTCTCAGTGTATTTTCAAGCTGTTACACTACATTTAGTGACAATTTTCCCTTCATGGTGGAAATATAACAGAAAATGTGACTATCATACTGTAAGATATTACTTGAAAAGAAATAGGATGGCAGGACTGTGGGAGACAGTCATCCACCCTGGCAGTGCTTTCAGAAGATGACTAAATATGGGGAAAAGGGTTGATGGAACCAAAATTTAATTTAGACTTTTTTTTTTTAAGCCTGTGGGTTTTCATGTATGAATTTTTAATGTCAACATTAAAAAAAAAAAAATGATGAGGGGACCTCAAGTTTCCATCCTGTTTTAGTTAGCCAAATGTATGGTTTTTGACCATGTTGCAATTCACAGAACTACTGGATTTGCTGTTGCTTTTTTATGTAATAGGGGGAAAAAAATAGTATTAAGCTATTAGTAGTAGAATTTCTCCCAAATGTGCCGTTGTAATTTAAAAATTGAAATAATTCTTATAGAACATGTGTGAATTGTTTAATTTTGTTTGCTACTTTGTAGGAAAACAAAACGGAAATATTTGTCTTGAAAGGGTTTGTTCTATAGTTGTTTGTAATTTATTTTTTTTTTTATTCCTCAGTTGCCCCTTTCCCACTCTAGTGGGTGGACATGTGTGTGAACTCAGGCATTACCTGAATGTGGGAGATTAGCAGATCTTTGGATTGCTTGTTCCAGTTTTGTTTGTTTGACAGGTTTCTGTCATGACTTCCTTCCTTCAAGAACATGACTTCCTTCAAGTGTGGACACCAAGCAGCTTTATAAATTTAAAGATAAAATTTACTGGGAGAAAACCAAAAAATATGGTTGCTTTTGAAATAGAAATTTAGATCTCTTGGATGTTAGTGATGGCTCTTTCTCCTCTTTACTTTCTAATCCAACATCTTTCACTGACATTCTTGGGTGCAGGAAGCAATGTAGTCCTTGCTGGTTTCCCTGGGCAAAGTTTGTGTGATTTTTTTTATTTTGGTCTATTTTTGTTTTCTTTTTGGTTGTTATTGGGTTTTGTTTGTTTTCTTTTTTTCTCCCTACTCTAAGGTCTCTCTGGGAGTATGCTCCTTTCTCTGTTTCCCTATTGTACGCCCATGCAAGTTCTCTGCCTGCCTTCTGTGAGCTTTTGCCAAATGAAGATGAGGAGCTTGCTCTCCAAAACAATCTTTTTTGCTTCCCCCAAAAGCCTTCATTTGTCTCCATTAGCAGCAGCAAGCACAAGGCAAACAGACAGCCCTTCCTCTGCAGCTCAGACATACTAGCAAAATACAACTTACAGGTAGCAAGTGGTGAAAAATAAATGAAGCAGGTGCTATCCACCACAGTTCATGCTGGTGTCTTGAACAGGACTGAAGCCTCTGGAACAGGATGTCGTTTGGCCCTGTAGGAGATTATTGGGAATGAACTAGGAACAGTAGAAGCATGAGCATGTAGTGAGAGGCCTGCTTTGCTGGTGACCAGTGCTCGAGAGAAAAGACAAGCTGGACAGCTAGCCAAGAAGTTTGCCCTTAATATTAAATTGCTATGAACATTTCACAAAATACTGCATTGCAAGGAGGCTTTTCCGAGTCATGAGATTGTAGCTGGCTTTGACAATTTTTCAGTAAAGATATCTCCAGGCACTGTGCTAGGCAGTCAGGGAAATGGGACTCTTTTGGAGGAACAAAGAAAAAAAAAGAGAAGCAGAAAGAGGCTGTCCATACAAATATGAAACATAAAAAATACCCTGAAGCTATTCTCATAACTCACACAAACAATTTAAATAAGGGCGAAAAAAGAAGGTGGTGTTTCTAGCTTCTTCAGGCTTGATTTATAACTAGACTGGTTGTACACATATAAAAAAATGAAACATAAACATAAAATAAAACAATATGATAAAAAGTAGAATTAGTGAAATAACTAATTTAAAAAAAAAAATCTAAATAGATCTTTGTGAACTTTATCAAAACATTTAAGCAGTTATAAAAACCTTGTGTGTATCTCTGTTGGATTAGCTCCAGAAGTAATTTTAATAGAGTAAATTCTAGCTGATATGCAGAGATGCTCAATTTTTCTGGCTGAAGATCCAGTTCTAAAGCAACCCTACATCTTCAGGTTGTCTTTGTGGAATGATATGTGAATTTGAATGTGTCATCCTTTTACTATGTCCCAAAACTAGTTTCAAACACTCTCTTCTTTCCAGTCCCCTCCCTTCTCTGAAGCTGTCAATTTATAATTTAGGTAGGAAGATATATCAGTCTTTCTTTTACTGTAGCTTATCCTCCTCTGCTAAGAGCCCATTTGGAAAAATGAGGTATGACTTTTTTTCTAATTAGATAGGAAAAAAGTAGTGAGCTAGAAGAAAGTATTCAGCTAATGACTGATGCTTTGATAGGGCTTGAGCAGAATTTGTCCTTTTGCAGAGAAATATTACCCCCACCTATATGTGTTCAAGTCTCTAAATGAAATAATTTTCCATATAATCTATTCAATTTTAATGCAGCCCTGTAACTTGTTAATGAATAACACAATATGCAATTTTAACACCTTACAGTGGGCATCTTAATATGTTATCTTTGTTTTTAAATCTTGGGTATTTTTGCTTTTTAATCATGGATAATAAGAATAGTTTTGTATCGTACTTGGAAATAACATTTGAATTCATTAACATGTAAACATGGATATGACAGAAGAAACTCAGCAGTGATAGAGTTCTAATACTTTGCATGTCAACAATTTCTTTCCTCTCTAAATTTATAGCCAAGTAAGAGTATGCAGTTCTTTCAGGTCTCTGTGTAAGACTGTTCTCTTGCAGCTTTACCCTCAGATTCTAAGATGATTTCACATGTATCTTTGGGGTATAATTTAATATGCTTAGTCTTTTAAAAAGAAGAGTGTTCTGAAGTTGTGTAGCAGAGGTCACTCGACATATTTTGTACTCCACAGCCATCTATTGTTACTGGTCTATATCCATGCTATTGAGCAGACTTAGCACCATAATAGAAAGGATAGAAGTGGGATTTACATCTGTCATCTTGCCTTTCCTATGTTTTTTTATTTACATATTCTAACAATGTATGGCAAAATTCAAGACATATGCAAGCTGTTGCATGAGAACAAAGGGTGTTTAAGGAGGTATTTTGTTGAGTTTATTGCCCTGTGAGCAGGATGCTTCAACTTGATGTTCAAGTGCCTCCCTTCATTGGAAAAAAAAAATCTATCAAGTTATTCTTGTACACATCACAAAGTGAATCTTTAAGTGAGAGATGATGAACAGGTGAAATCTGGAACGTAACACTTCAGAGTTTAATACAATGCAGTACATTACTGTTATGCTTTAGTAGACAAAGAAATCTTGGATTGTATTCTATTGACATTAGGTTGCCATCATTGCTCATCCTGTTTAGAGATTTTCTCCTTTTCCAATTTGAAGAAAAATACTATTGTTTCAGTGAGACTCAAGTATTTTTGTACTACTAGTATCCAGGATATAATACAAAATGACATGAAAGAGTACCTTGGACTTTGACTACATTTGTTGAGTGGACTACATTTGCTGAGTGCTTCACTCAGATGTTCTCACTCTCATCTCTGAAGCAGAGATTATTCTGTATACTGTAGGGCTGCAAAGGGAGCATTAGTACAGTGAGTTCCAATTCCAACTTTATCATTTAAGCTACTAGGTTGGTAGCTTACTTAAAGTCAGATTTCATGGGATGATTACTTTATTAAATGTACTAATACTAAATATTCTTAACATTCCCATGGAGAGTAAAGCAAAAAATATCAGTTCTCTTTGACTGAATAGCAGAGGGTTCATTAGATTCCAGTCAAGAGTGTGATGTTTCGTACAGTCTGGCAAGGGATTTTAAAGGAAGTACATCCATGTCAGGCAATACTTAGATGAATTTGAGTGACCAGTTTCCTATATGGACTTGTTTAAATTAGCACACAACTTAAAGAAGTTCATATGATTCAGAGGTGGCGAACCCCCCCCCACAACTTAAAGAAGTTCATATGATTCAAAGGCGGCGAACCCCCCCAAAAAAAAACACAACAACAAAAAAACC